>NW_027202271.1:53612157-53788120 GCF_024711535.1 Dipodomys merriami | reverse complement strand
ATCCAGCTCTCTGGGATGCTGCAATGACTGACCCTGAGCCAGCTGTCTGCTATAGTTTGAGCCACTCTTATTTCTCTTAGCAGGGGAATCTGAGCTCTGGCTTTTAAAACCAATGAAACCCAACCCTGTGCCTGGCAGAAATAAGTAAGACATGGTCCCATCCTGCAGAAGGATCCGATGCCACTGGCTTACTGGTAACGTTCAAGAACTTGTGGATCCTCTGCATAGCAGTCTTATTATCTCTACTCCTATCCTATAGGCCAGGAAGTGGGAGTTCATAGACAGAGTACCTTGTAGAAACTTGTGGTGGAGCTAGGATTTGAACTCTGGTCCAAAGGCTCCAAAACCCCATGCTAAATATTATCCTCCAAGAAGAGAATAGGAGCCTAATTTCAAAGCCAATGACACTTTCTAAAGAGTAAGGTCCATAAGGGAAATAAAACTAACTTCCAGATCTTGATCATCCACATCTTTGACTACTCTTGTGTCTAAAAGGTATCTTAGAGAACATCTAGATTAACAGTGTCACCTTGCAGGCCAACAATCTGAGTCCTGGAGAGGTTACACCCTTACTAACAATGATCCTACAACTCTCTAACGCAGAGATACAAGGTTCTAACGCTCATACTGTAGTTACCCACTAGTGGATCAGCCTAGGTGTTGTAAAATCAGTGTTCTATTCAATCCCAGTCATCTTCCCTTTGTGCCATGTGACCTTACATAACTCTTTAGCCTCCTTTCTTCATGTGCATGGGTATGATCATAGTAACTGGTACTACAGAGACAATACAAAGAAATGATCAGGATAGGACCTGGCAGACATACTCTGTGATCCTTCCACTGCTGTTATTATGATCCAAGCAAAATCACTCTCCTCTTGATCAGCGCATACTTGACCAGGGAAATGGCCATGATGAACAGCAATACAAAGCAATCAGCAGACAAAACACAAGCTGACAGAGATGAATAGGACATGGAGGTCATATCATACCTCAGAGAAAGAATTCTAAACAAGAAGATACTATGTACAGAGCACTGGAGTCTCCCACCTCCTCAGCTCCCCTTTTTATCTACCGACCATCATTCAACCAGAGCCTTCATCAGTCACCCAAGAAAGTAAGAATCAGGCTCCTGTCTTCTCTTGTAGGTGAGACATTCCTCATCCCGTAAGTGTCAGGATCTCCAATCATTAGTGTGTAAATTAATTAAGTACCCAAATTCCTAGAATTTAGGGGTGGAGAGATGAGAAAGCCCTTCTTACTCTGAACCCAGGCCTCTTTTTCTTCCCTCTCATAAGGACTCACCTTCATATCTTCCACCCTGCCCTGAGCCTTTTCTAGAAGCCAGTTCTTTGGAGAGGGGCTTGTAGGAAAAGGGAGGCTGGTCAAGGTAGTTAACTATCCCACAATTTCAGGGATAGATGACTGTGTCCCCTATGAGATGTTGAGACAAATGCTAATCACCAGTCCCCTCTCACAAATTGTAGAATTCTTCGTATATCTATGTGAGTCAGCTGGGAGGCTCTGTTTTGCAAGAGATGGTTAGATTAAATAGTTTTGTTTCTGTCTACAAAAATCTGTTGTCTTTCCAGAGCAGACAAGGAACAAGGAACACAAGGCAATGAGACAGACAAGCACAAGTGTTGAAGCAGAGTGCTCTGGATGCCTCCTGATGGCTCAACATAGGAAGGTGGCCTTTAGATAACCTACAGGAGTTCCAATCTAGCTGACAAGCACACCTTTCTCTTAAGGAAGTAGAGTTGTGTAGGTGCCCAGCTATCTCTATTTAAAATGGCTGCTAGAAGATCAAGTCCTAGATTTGTGGCCCTGGCATTTTGATGAGGTCACTATGCTGACCTTTCCATCCATTTGCCAACTCCATTTTAGACTATACTCCTGTTTTGCTTTGTTTCTTCTTCTTCACCTAATGCCATATCATGTTATACAGAAAGACTCAAAAACTTGTAAGTTCTTTCTGAATTAAGGAAAATTACTGACTAATACAAAATGGTGCCTGCAGTTTTGTTCTTAGAATTATTCTGTCGATAATGCATGTGAACTGTATAACATTCTCACAGAATAGATGCTAAACAAATAGTAGCCATTGTTGGCATTCCTGTAGGCCTTCATGATCTGGTGTACTCTGTGAAATCACCAGACTAAACACAAAGATGTTAAACAGGGAAACTGATCCCATTTTGAACCCATGTGGCACTTGCCAATAATTTTTCAATTGATAGGCCTCATTGCAGTTAAAAGAACAACTAGTAACAACAAATAGTAAATGTCAACAGTATTCTTTTTAACTGTTATAGTATACAAAACACCATGAAGTTTACCAAAGTAGATGGTCA
This sequence comes from Dipodomys merriami, assembly GCF_024711535.1. Taxonomy (NCBI): domain Eukaryota; kingdom Metazoa; phylum Chordata; class Mammalia; order Rodentia; family Heteromyidae; genus Dipodomys; species Dipodomys merriami. The sequence continues at coordinate 53,785,767 of NW_027202271.1, read as the reverse complement.
AGGTGTGTTACTTGATTAAAAAATGATACAAATGCACCACCTGACAACCACAGAACCACAGTCACTACCAAAATCATCATGAGCACCATCACTCTCTAGGACCACCATTCCTACCACCTATGACCACTACTACTGCCATCACCACCATCATTGCTACCACCATCATCACCACCACCGTCATTACCACCACTACTACCACCATTACAACCACACCTCATCACCATTACCATCACCACTACCATCACCACCACATTCACCATCACCATTACCACCTCTACCATCACCACCATTTCTACCATCATAACCACCACTAGTGTCATGCCATCATCACCACCACCACCATCACCACCTACACAGCTGTAGGTTATATCCATCACCACCTCCACCCTCCATACCATCATCACTATTAGACCATCACATCCACCATCATTACCACCACCACCCTTACCACCACAGCACCACCACCATCACTAGCTTCACTATTGCCTCCTCTGTGATCAAGACCATCACCACTATCATTATCACCCCTATCATTCTCACCATTGTCACCAACACTGGCTAGCCCAACCCCCCAAGTTGTGCTCATGATATTAAAGCCCTTTAAATACGCATAAATATGCCTTTAAATACACATAAAATAGATAAAGGACTTGGAGCAAAGGAAGAGCCAGGAACTCTTTGAATTAACATCAGTATAAGTCATACAAACAATTGCAAATGCTTTATCTGGAAAAAAATCTAAAATCGGGAAAAAGAAGAGAGAGAGAACGGCTAGAGATCAAGTGCCACAGGGGAAGGGAAAAATGGTTTTTTGTTGTCAGTCACCACAAGGCTGACATGTACCTTGCCAGGTAACAGGAAGGGATCGCTGCCTATGGGAAGCTGGAGGACCACTGGAAAAGAGAGGCAGAGCGGCTTCCACTCTCCCCTGCCCCACACTTAGCAGTGCCACCCAGACTGTGTGAGTGCTGGAAGATAGCACTTGAACTTAAAATAAAGAACTCTTTTGTGCATTATTCTGGATCCTCTGAGTGTGTTTGGCTGGCTAACAGTGAGGGAATTTAATAATAAACGCTGCCAGATCTGTAGAGTTGTGGAACTGGAGCGACATTTTGGGGTCTCTCTAGGGGGAAAGAGTTCTTTTGATCTTGTAAGTAAAGCATTTTCCAGAAAAGCAGACTTTTTTCACACTGCCAAGATGGGCCTCTAGTGCCTGGGACTCTGTCTCATTACCAGAGTCCCTGATTGTATCTGTTTCTGAAGCAGCAGTGATGAGAAAGATGCTCAGCCATCGTGGTGAGCAGCCCTCCATCTGCTGCAGCTCCCAGCTTTACATCGTGCGAAATGCAAGACATTTTCATTGTAGGAAAAGTTTTGTCACAGATGAGCTTGAGTGAGCAGAGTAATCTCACTCAGATTCCTAAGCCAATGAGAAAGCTCCGCTCTTTGCTAAGTATTTAACTTTGGACAAGTGTTTTTACTTCTGTGTCCTAGTTTCTTCATCTGGAAGCAGAGGCCATAAAGGTACTTATATTCCATTAGATTGTTGTAAAGATTTAATAAATAATTTATATTAGTTAAGAACTCAGACTCAGGGCTGGGAAGGTGGCTCAGTGGTAGAGCGCTTGCCTTGCATGCATGAGGCCCTGGATTCGATTCCTCAGCACCACATAAGCAAAAAAAAAAAAAAAAAGCCGGAAGTGGTGTTAGGGCCAATGATAGAGTGCTAGCCTTGAGCTGAAGAGCTGAGGGACAGCACCCAGGCCCAGAGTTCAGGCCCCACGACCGACCAAAAAAAAAAAAAAGAACTCAGACTCATGTTCAATAATTGTGTCTTAATTATTTAGTTGATCTCTCTACCAACTCCCCTCATTCTGTCATTTACTTGCTAACTTTTACTCTTTTTCTTGCTCTTTCTCTCTCCTTCCCTTCCTTTGTCCAACAACCTTTCTTCCTCTACCTCTCTTTGCTTTTTTTATTTCATTTTGTTGGATTCTCTGTGTCTGTGTGTCTGTGCATGAACACATGTGTGTGTGTGTGTGTGTGTGTGTGTGTGTGTGTGTGTGTGTGTGTGTGTGTGTGCATGTGCACCAGTCCCAGGGCTCTGGGCACCGTCTCTGAGGTTTTTTGCTCAAAGCCAGTCTGTGTGTCTGTGCATGAACACATGTGTGTGTGTGTGTGTGTGTGTGTGTGTGTGTGTGTGTGTGTGTGTGTGTGTGTGTGTGTGTGTGTGTGTGTGCATGTGCACCAGTCCCAGGGCTCTGGGCACCGTCTCTGAGGTTTTTTGCTCAAAGCCAGTATTTTACCATTTGAGCCACAGTTTCACTTCTGGCTTTTTGATGATTCATTGAAGATAATAGTCTCACTGACTTTTCTACCCAGGCTGGCTTGAACCATGATCCTCAGATCTCAGCTTCCTGAGTACCTAGGATTATGAGCTTAAGCCACCAGCTTACCACTTCTCCTTTTAAATCACTCAAAACATGTTTATTTCTGGGCATGGTGACACACACCTGTAATCTTAGCACTTAAGAAAATAATAGTGGATCAGAAGTTTGAGTCCAATCTAGGATACATAGCAAGATGCTGTCTCAATAAACAACAACCAATAAAGAAAAAAGTTTATTGAGTTCTACTACATGTAGAAAGTCTAGTCTTGCGAATGACCAGACTCCATTACTGCTCTCAGGAGGAAGTCAAACCAGAAAAGAGAGCGTCATCCAATGGGGTAAGAGCAAAGCTGAGTCCAGAACTCCTGGGAATCTTGGGAAGAACCCACTTACAAGCTAGGTCCCTGAAAGGAAAAGCATTATCAACTTGAAATGCAAACCTGACCCGGTCACCCTTCCTTCTTTTATTGCTCACTGGTTCCCAGTCACCCTTATGTTTACTGGAACTCCCTACACTGGATTGGTCAGCCTTCTGTAATAGGACCTGACCATCCTGGGGCTCAGGGGTTCCAGAACCCCTTCCTCCAGGCCCTGCTGTCCTACCCTCCAAGTCCTACTGGGTTTCATTTGCAAGCTTTTGTTCAGCATCCCTTGGGCTCTGTCCTTTGTTGTTTAGACAGTTATTCCTCGACCATGCAGGTCTCCATGGGTGGCCTGAACCCCAGAGGTTTTATTGTGGCCTCTATCTCATTACTTTATAATTGCCACTTTACCATTAACCTTCAGCCTCTTGAGCATAGAGATTGGGTCTACTTGGTCCATTGTTATCATGAAAGACCTTGGCGTGCACACGGTCTGCATTGGACCCAGAACCCTTACAGGTTCATGAAGGTTTATCCACTCAGAGTATCTTCTCACATAGGTCTGTCTTTTCAACACTATCTAGTCTATACCTTAAATATAAGAATCATTATCCTCTTTCTTAAAGAGTTCAACTATAATGATGCCCAAATGAAAACTTGACAGTAATGGCTTCCTCCTCAGAAGAAACATCTTTCAAAAGAAATTGAGATTGTCTGTAGTGTCACCAGGAGTCCATGGTACTTCCATAAGATTTCTCTGAGATGTTGCTTGCCATTTTTTATAGCCAGAAAATGGAATTTCTGAGGAGTTGAATGATATTCTGAGACTCTCTGCTAGGAAGTGGAAAAGCCAGGATGCCAAGTTCAACCTATACTATAGGCCTCCCATTTACCTGCCTCTACCTTGGTCATCCCTATAAAATATCCCTGGGCCTGGGGAAAGAAACCATGGTTGAGAAAAGGATTTTTCACTATCTGGCCCTTTAAAACAATTTCAGACTATTTCCCTCAATCGTTTCTTTAAAGCAAAAGCACAGAGCAAACTTGAAGAGTGGCGGGGCCTCTAAAAGTCAAATTTCTGCCATTCTTGCTTTGGGGATCGTGGAATCCCTGGTGGCTTGTAGCAGATCGCAGGCATTCCAGCGAGTGAGTAATGAAAACAGCCTGGTCTCTCCATGTGGGTCTAGGAGAGTACAGGGCTCTCTCAAAAGTCAAGAGTCATGTTATTCCTCAGCTTCTTGGAGAAAGTCAAATCAGGCCGCCTCTGGAAAAAAGTGGGAGGTGGGGAAGCAGGGGGGGCCACCATGGAGGGTGCCCTTCCTTTGGGCCAGATTCGCATCCTTACCAAATTCCATGTGAGATGCCCCTGGGAATCGTTTCATTGTTTGGAATTTAAACATCTCATACTGTCCTCCACGACGCAGAGAAAGTATTTTTTAGGTATGCCAAGAATTAACCAGCAAGGGCATTCCACTTAATTGTCAGTGAAACAGAAGCTAATGTTGCTAGTATGTTGGCCACATTGATACCCATGGCAGGAGGTAGGGAAGGGTGGGTGGAAGAAATTATAAAAAAATATATATATGAGAGACTAGAGCTCGCTTCGACTAGACCTACCTGAGAACAAATGTGCTAAAGTAGTCATTGTTAGTCCCCTTCACCTCTTGGTAGGCAAGAAAGCTCACTTTCTGTCTACATTCACTGTGGTTGAGACATCTTTGATCTCCCAATTCAGTAAGAATCCCAAAGGGAAGCTAGCAGTGTTTTTGATTATTATCTTTAAAGTCTAAAATTCCTTAGGTGAAATTCAGTATGAAATGCATCCATGCAATGGGGAAGGTGAGTGGCTCTATCAACATCTGGGCTTTATTAAAGCAAAAAGCTATTTTTCACTGGGGAGTGAAGTGGAGAAACCAAATTCCTTGATAAAGCTCAAAATTTCCAGGAATTGCTTGTAAAAAGGCATTTCTTCTGTCTGGTTCTTTTGCATGACACACAAGCACTGTGAGTTCTTGCTCAGCCAAGCTGGGGATAAAAGGTATTATCTGTTTGTCGAATTGTCTCTAAAGCCTTAAGGCTCTGGTTCAATGTTTGTTTTTGGCCTTTTGTAGAACACACTGCAATTTACAATGTCTTTGCACATACCTCTTGTCTTTTGATCTCTGCAGCATGGAGGGTAGTGGGGGGACATGTCTGGCCTCATGTAACAGAGAAATTGAGGCTGAAAGCCAGCCTGTGTTTTAGGCAAAAGCTGTTTAGATGATGCTTTCCATAGTCACCAAGCTGGCAAACCACCTAAGGTTCTAGGGGACAGGAAGATTATGGGGTGGAGTTCAAATTCTCCCAGGTAAAGCTAATAAGGCTGGACTGATGAGCCACACTCTAAGCTGCAAGGAGACTAGATATGAAATGGTCTGGATTTAGAACTCATGATGGTCTCATGGGATTTCAAGTTCAAAGTTAGTGTCTTAAATCAGACTGCTTGTGGAAGGGCTAAACTGTAAGTTATTTATTTATTTCTGGTGCCAGTACTGAGGCTTGAACTCAGGGCCTGGGTTTTTCACTCACACTCAAAGCTAGCATTGTGCCATTTGAGCTACAGTTTCATTTCTAGGTTTTTGGTAGTTAATTGATAAGAATGTCATGGATTTTCCTATACTGGCTGGCTTTGAATGGCAATTCTCAGATCTCAGCCTCCTGAGCAGTTAGGATTACAAATGTGAGCCACTGGCACCCAAGAAGTTGTAAATTTTATAAAGCTAGGCTCTCAAGTTCTGAAAGCTTTGAACAACTGTCTTAATCCCATCATGTTTCCATCCTTTTCTCATTGGCAAAATAGGAGCAAAGACTAACATTACTCACAGGATTGTTTTGAGAACTAAAGCAATAACACAGTAATACCACTGGAATAGTACTTGTCACATAGAAGGAGCTTAAGAAATGTTACCTATTTTTTAATCACTTATTGACCAGGTTGTAGTCAGGTCCTAATAACAAAGAGTCCCTCACAGAGCCTCAGAGAGAGAGAGAGAGAGAGAGAGAGAGAGAGAGAGAGAGAGAGAGAGAGAGAGAGAGAGAGAGAGAGAGAGAGAGAGAGAGAGAGAGAGAGAGAGAGAGAGAGAGAGAGAGAGAGAGAGAGAGAGAGCACCAATAAAGTTAACTTTGAAGTTCCCCAGGAAAGTAAAAATAAAATTTTATGATCCAGTGATTCAGCTTTGGGGTATGTATTCCAAAGAAATTGAAATCAATAGTCCAAAAAGATATATGCATTCCTATGTTTACTGCTGCATCAGACTAGCCAAGTTATAGAATCAACCTGAGTATATATCAAAGGATGAAAGAATTTTTAAAAATCCACATACGCAATGAAGCACTATGGGAACACTATTCAGCTTTCAAAAGGAGGAAATCCTGTCATTTCCAACAATATGGAGGAATCTAGAGACTATTGCAGAAAGTGAAATAAAGCAGCACTTAAGGACAAATGCTACATGATCTCATGCCTACAGGATCTAAGAAAAGTAGAATTCATAAAGGTAGAGCACAGGACTGGGGTTGACAGAACGGGAGAAGGGAAAGAATGAGGACTAAAACCAGGATGGCAGAAAGGGACAGAATGCCATGTAGTGACCTACTGCCCAGAAGGGTCAGGATAAAAAAATGCATCAATATTTCAAAACTTCTGATAAACTAGATGTTAAAGTTTTCATTACAAAAGAAAAAAATCATAAGCAAAGTGTCAGTGTGGCTCAAGTCATAAAAGATCAACCTTGGGGAAAAAAAAGGCAAGCTAGAGGCTTTAACCCCAAGTTAAAGCCCAAATACTGGCACACACACACACACACACACACACACACACACACACACACACACACACACACACACACACACACACACACACACACACACACACAATCATAGGCATATAATGTGATAAACTTGTTCTTTGATTTAACCATTCAACAATGTAAACATACATCAAAAACATCACCTAGGGCCTCTTAAATATATAGCTGCCAACTCAATGATGATTTTTTTTTTATTTGTGAACATACTGTACAGAGGGGTTACAATTACATGGGCAGGATAATGTGTACATTTCTTACCAAGCATTGCAGCCTCCTCCTTTTGTTTACCCTTCACATCCCTTCCCAGCCTCCCCACCCCACCCCCCCCCAATCCCAATCCTTCTCCTTCCCCCCTTCCCCCCCCCACACCGACGTTGTAAAGCTCGTTTTGGACATGACAACTTGTACTTCTCATTGTTGCAACAGGTCCACCTGTATCCTTAAACAACTGGTTTTTCCCCATCTCCTCCTCAAGTTATACTGACATCAAATATAGTGAAAGCAGGGGTTATACTGTGGGGGAAGGACATACAAAGCAACAAAGAGATAATCTTATAAATGCGTTAGAAACACATGCATGAAAGAAAAAAACCTTAAGATACATATCTAAGGGTTCATTTTCCTGACATCTCAATGATGATTTTTAAAAGTGAACTCCTGTAGTCAAGAACAAAAGATACGATGAATGTCAAGTTGGTTATAATGAGCTATGACACAAAAACCTCCTTGAGCCTACCCAGGTTCTTGCAGCCTAAGGGACCCTTAAATAGGATTCCCAAGACAGCTCTATGCAGTTTATTGAACCTGCTAGTAACTGTACAAATCTCTTCCTGGAAGAAACCTAAGCAACACAAGTTGGTGCAGAGAAGGTGTTCAATTGTTAATGGGGTTCAAATAGCGGTACACTTCCCAAATGTATGATTAGCCTAAGGTAGAAGGAAGCTTTCACTAACTCAGTCTTCTTAGTGACAAAAATGGCTTTAAGGCTTCATTCTTGTAGAGCTAAATAAAGTCCTAAGGATCCTTTGAAAACAAGGCTCTAAAAACCCCAACCAGTGGGGCACTGGTAGCTGTAATCCTAGCTACTCAGGAAGCTGAGATCTGAGGATCATGTTTTAAAGCCAACCTGGGAAGGAAAGGCTTGAGACTCTTATCTCCAATTAACCACCAGAAAACCAGAAATAGTACAGTGGCTCAAAGCAGTAGAGTGCTAGCCTTGAGCAAAAGAGCTCAATGACATTGTCTAGGCCTTGAGTTCAAGCTCGAGAACTGAAACACACACACACACACACACACACACACACACACACACACACACACACACACACACACACACACACACACACACACACACACACACACACACACACACAGCCAGGTTCCAGTGTCTCACATCTATAATCCTAGCTACTAAGGAGGCTGAGATCTGAGGCTCAAGGTTCAAAGATAGCCTGGACAGGAAAGTTTGTGAGACTCATCTCCAATTAACCAGCAAAAAGCTAGAAATGGAGTTTGGGCTCAAGTGGTAGAACACTAGCCTTGAACAAAAAAGTTCAGTGACAGTGCCCAGACTCAGAGTCCAAGCCTTAGGACTGGAATTTTAAAATTAAAAATAAATAAGTAAATAAATAAACAACCTCAACCTTATCTCAGTTATTCCAGGTACAAAATGGGAAAAGGGATTTCTCCTCTTTTTGCCCTTCATAGTTTTTTTCTCTTCCTCTCTTTGCCAGCACTCTGACACGTACGCTAGGGAAGGAGAAGCCCTACGGACATCATGCTGGTTTCAAAGGAGAATCACAGAGTTGATGTTAGGTGAAATGAACCCCAAGATAGGTATTCAAATGTCTTCTCTTTCTTGAGATTGTTTCTAACATATTTATAAGATGATTTCTTTGTTGCTTTGTATGTCCCTCCCCCACGGTATAACCCCTGCTTTCATTGTATTTGATGTTAGTATAATTTGTGGAGGGGAAGGAAAAAAACAAATGATTTAAATAGGGATACAGGTGGACACATTGCAACAATGAGATGTACAAGTCATTATGTCGAAAAACAAACTTTACAACTTTGGCTGGGGGGGGGCGGAGGGAAGGGGAGATGGGAGGGGATAGGAAGGGGAAACAAAGGAGGAGGCAACAATGCTTGATAAGAAATGTACTCATTACCTTGCCCATGTAATTGTAACCCCTCTGTATGGTATTTTCACAATTAAAAAAAAGAATCACAAAAAGAAAAGTGGGTGGGAAGAAAGATGACCAACCAAGTAGAAGCAGTCCCCATCAAAATTCTATAATCATTAGGTTTTCTCAGTGGTGGTCCATTGAAAATCCCTACTAAACAAGACAGGGGATTTGAGATCCAGCTTGTAAGCATCACAAACCTAACATTCCAACATACTCTTGGGACTTAGCATAAGACAATAAGTAAAACAATGATCCTGCTACACATAACTTGGGGTTAAACATTTCCCATATCAGATGGGTGAAGTCAATTCTTTCAGGCATCCACTCATTTGACAATTATTGACTGAGCACTGGACTAGATGAAAAAGATTTGTTGCCCAAACCCCTCACTCTGGAGGGGAGATTGGCATATAACCAGGCAACCACAATACACAGTGTAGAAATAAAGAAAATGAAGGACAGACTGCAACAAAAGTTTGTATATATTTTATAAAATAATCTCAAATTTTACAGGTCAAACATTGATGTAACTATAGAGATAAAAGGACAAAACTATCATCTCCATGATTCATTGATCAAGTAAAAAAATCCCATTGATAAGCTTGATTGAAGCACATCTTTTGAATCTTATTTCCAGTGACTAGAAAACGTATATCTCAGATACCCACAGAACATTTCAAGTCACCATGCATGGTATTAAATATGTCTTGATCAATTTTGAAGAATGGCTACCACATAGTAGATATCTTCTTATTATGATTCAACTAAGCTAGACAACAATAATAAAGGGAATATTTTTAAAGCACTAAGAATGTTCAAGATAAACTTATAAATTATCCTTGGGACATGAAACCAAAAGTGGAAACTTAAAATATACCACAACTCACTTATAATAATACTATGCATGTCAAAATTTATGGAATGCAGTCGTTCAAGGGAAATTTATAGCTTTAACTACCTGTATTAGAAAAGAAGAAAACATCCAGGTATTGTGTCAGATCTTTGTAATCCCAGCATGCATGAGAATTGTGTGTTTGAGGATAATCTGGATTACACAGTAATTTTCCTCTCTCCTGTCTCAAAGAAAACAATCAAAACTAAAGAAAAATAATTAGAAAAGATTAAAATTGCTAAGATGAGCAACCAATTGAATACATCATAAAGAAAACAGAATGATAGCCAAACAGCATTTAATAAAAACACACAAAAAGGGTTCAAAAAAGCTGAAAATATGATTTTGAAAAAGACTAAATCCTCAGATAAAATGGTAATAAGGCAATTTTTTAAAAGGATGCAACAATACAAACTACACAACTAAGCAATATTACAAATGAAAGGACATATTAGCCTACCCAAGATTCTGGATGTAAAATAAATGAATATTTAATGTGACTAAATTTGTAAAAACTAAATTCAAATATATGAATTCTTAGGTAAAGGCATATAACCAAACCGACTCAATCAGAAATAGAAATTCTATATAATCATAACTATCAAGGAAATTGATTTGGTGACAAAAAAATTCCTTCTGAAAAGAAACACCAGACCCAAGTGATTTTATAGGTACAGTTTATAAACTTCTAAGAACAGATCATTCAGATAGTTGCATTCAAATATCCTCTTCAGGGAATTAACAAAAAAAGGAAAACATTTCACAAGTCCTTTTATGAGGCTAAGATGCCACTTACACAAAAAGCAGACAAAACCTTTAAAATAAAAATGATACACCAATATTTACTCATGAACACAATGTGAAAATTCCAAAATGAATAGAAGCAAAGTAACTTTCCCAGTACATTTTAATCTTTTTCTTAACTTATACTTTGTGGCCAGATTAATCTATGCAAAAAAAAAAATGCAAGGGAAATTTAGCATCATAATGGCACTAGAACACATTGGTAAACTAAAGGAAGACAGCATGTACTATAAACCTGATTACCCAGGAAACAAAAGCTAAAGTGTGAACACCTTTTTTGAATAGAGATCCAAAGAAAGGAGGGAGAGACAAAAAGGAAGGAGTCAGAAATGGGGAAACCCACTTAAAGATGAGACATCAAGCTGGCTACCACCTGGGTGAGCCAATCCCATGGGACAGCCTGAATTGCCACATGCAGAGACGTATCCTGGCGATGTCCATGTGCACACAGAGAATAAAAGCTGATGGGTACCAAGTGATGCCCCAGACTGCCTGTGATATCACAGGGATGGGGAGGTCCATGCAGAGGGACTAAAAAGCTAATGGCTATAAAGGCACCTTTGAGGCTGGTCAACACTCACACAAAACTGGTCACTACAGTAATAGCAGGTACTAGAACAAGAGAAAAACTTAATCCCGTCCTATCAAGAGGCAGAGGTAGGGGGATCTCAATCTGAATTTCACCCCATGCAAAAGTGCAAGATACTACCTGAAAAATAAACTAATACACCTCAAATAGACAAAGAACTTTTTAGCAAAAAAAAAAAAAAAAAAAGCAATGCTGATGGTATCACAATTCCAGACCTCAAACTTTACTACAGAGCTATAAGAGCAAAAACAGCTTGGTACTGGCACCCCAACAGGCCCAAAGACCAGTGGAACAGACTAGAAGACCCAGAAATAAACCCACATACGTATAGTCATCTGATATTTGACAAGGGACCCAAAAATATACACTGGAAAAAAGATAGCCTCTTCAATCATTGGTATTGGGAATAGAGGATGTCCAGATGTAGAAAGCTAAAACTGGATATCTGTTTGTTGCCTTGCACCAATATCAATGCAAAATGGATCAAAGACCCCCCCACGTCAGACCAGAAACTTTGAAACTACCAGGAGAGAATTGGAGAAACACTAGAACTTACAGGGATGTGCAGGAACTTTTTGAAAAGAGTCTCAGGGACACAGCAAATAGAAGAGTGACTTGACCAATGGGGTTACATCAAAACTAAAAAGTTTCTACACAGCTAAGGACATAGATACTAAACCAAAAAGATAGCCAACAGACTGGGAGAAGGTCTTTACCAGCTATACATCTGACAAAGGCTTAATATTCAAAATATATAAGGAGCTCAAGAAACTAATCCCTCCCCAAATTAAGAAACCAATCAATAAGTAGGCAAAGTTGCTAAAGAGAGACTTCTCAGAAGAAGTAAGAATGGTAAATAGACACATGAAGAAATGCTCAAAATCCTTGGTCATCAAGGAAATTCAAATCAAAACAACTTTGAGATTCCATCTCACCCCAGTAAGATTGGCCAATATCAAGAATTCAAGCAATAACAAATGCTGGTGGGGATGTGAAAAAAAAGGAACCCCACTGCACTGTTGGTGGAAATATAAACTAGTACAACCACGTTGGATGTCATTCGGGAGTGTCCTAAATATAGAACTTCCTTATGACCCAGCCATACCACTCTTGGACACCTACCCAGAACATTACAAGGCAAGATATGGTAAAGATGCTTGCACATCTATGTTCATTGCTGCACTATTCACAATAACCAAGTTATGAACAAACTACAAGAATAAGTGTGTTATTTTCCTACATGTACTTTGAGCCCATGTTTAGCCATGTGATATCTATAGTTACATAGCTACAGTAACTAAAATATAACACAGAAATGGACAAATTGGCCAGGGGAAAGCTACAGGAAGCATAGAAGTGGATCATCATTTATATGGAAGAGAGTAGAACTATTCATTAGTAGAGAAAAGACAGACTACTCAACAAATTGTGCCAAGGTATATCACATCATATAGAAAACTCAATTTTGTACAACAGAAAGTAAATTCATAGAATTGGACCTTAAACGTGAATGAGAAGATTGAAATTTTTACAAGGAAATAGAAATTTATCCTATGATCAAAACCAGAGAAGCATTTCTCAAACCAGGTAGAAATCTGAAAGGTAGATTCTACTTTGTTAAATGAAGATATTCAGTGTCAAAATTTTGGTGAGCAAAACTTCCTTTGGAAAGTCAAATGAGTCTACAATTTAACAGAAAAGCATTACAACTAAAAAAAGTATTCAGCATTAAAGAATAATGTTCAAGCCAATAAGGAAAAGGCATCAAGGGAATCACAATAGAAAATATGTGGGAAAATCTCTGAACAAGCATTCCACTGAGAAGCAAAGGATAAATATGAGAAGGGATATTTAAGTACATTTGTAATCAGAGAAATGCAAATAAATCATGAGTTACTAGGTCTCACCCATCACACCTGTAAACAACAACAACAACAACAACTCTTTTCCTAAAGAAAAATCTTACAGACAGGAATCTGAACCATGGACAAGAAAGTATATGCTACAGGAAAAAAGTGTATGTATGTGTGTGTGTGTGTGTATATATATATATATATATATATATATATATATATATGTATATATATATATACATATATATAATTATTTTAGGAAAACATCCAAATATAACTGTATTAGTCAGGGTTCTCCAGACACACAGAACCAATGGAATGTGTACATAAATAGAAAAGGATTTATTGTAAGGACTGGCTTACATGATTATGGAAACTAGCAAGTCCAATGCAGGATAAGGCCAGCAAGCTGAGAGAATAGAATCAATGCTGAAATTCAAGTCCAAAGGTCATTTGCAGGTAGAATTCTTCTTTGTTCTAGTTGGGCGTTCAACTGATTAAATGGGATCATCCACAGCATGAAGGGTAAACTGGCTTTACTCAAGGTCCACCCATTTAAAAGTCATCTGTTGTGCAAAAACACTGCCAGAGAAACATTCAGAATAGTATTTTACCACATATCTGAGCATTGTGGCCTACCAAAGCTGACACATGAAATCAACTGCCACAAAACCTGCCTCGTCTTAGCAAATGATATCTTCAGCCTACTCAGTTGCTCTGAATATACATCAACAGGGAAATCGATCGATGAAATGTAGACTCGTCACTCATTGAAATATTATGCAGCAGTGCAAATTAGCGGCAGAGCAATCAGCAGCTTCTTACATGATCACCTTGCATGACTCTTAAAAACAGTGTTGAGTAAAAGAAAGTCAAACAGACGAAGACTTAGATGTGATACCACTGTACATAGTTGAAAAGCAAGTAAGACTAAACAATAGACCATTTAGGGTTACATGTATATGTTATAAACATATAAATATAAGCAAGATAGTGACTTTTAAAAATCACTTCAGGATTCTGGGAGGGGGCGGTGCTTGTTTGTATGGTGCTAGGGATTGAACCCAAGGCCTTACATATATGAAATATGTGCTCCTCCACTGGGCCACCTGCTCAGCTGGGTTCCGTGTACCTTCAGTAGGGAAGACAGACTGGAATAGTGCCAAGCACACAGTGGGATGAGTTCGAAGGTTGAGTAATGGGTTCACAAGGGACTATGTCCCTTTTCTCCACCAAAAGTTACAGTGGCACAGACACTGCTAAGGTTCACCAAACACTTCTGTCACTCCTTAGCTAACTAAAGGCCATTGCCCTACCATTGAAGATGATGGCCAGTCAGAGTTTTAGTTTTTTGGGGGGTTTTGTTTTCCTTCCCTTTCTGCAAAGTAGCTGCAACCTATGGTGATGGGGGCTGGGCCTCTGGAATAAGACTCCTTGCTTTCCACCAATCATGTTGGTTCTGGATACCAGACATCAGTATTCCTCACATAACAAGCTACTGAAATTTCAGCTACAGAAATGTCCTACATGCAATATAATACACATTCGAACATTTTCCAGAAGGAATGAGAGGCAAGGATACAACGGCAGCAAATCAAAACTTTTTTTCTTTTCTCTTTTCTTTTCTTTTGTCAGTCGTGGGGCTTGAACTCGGGGCCTGGGCACTCACTGCCCCCTGAGCTTTATTTGCTCAAGGCTAGCACTCTACACTACTCTGAGCCACAGCTCTACATCTGGCTTTTGCTTGTTAATTTGAGATAGGTATTTCATGGACTTTTCTGCCTAGGCTAGCTTTGAACCATGACCCTCAGATCTCAACTTCTTGAGTAGCTAGGATTACCGGTGTGAGCCACCAGTGCCCAGCTAAATCAAAACCTCTTCAAAAAACAGAGTTCTATCAAAGGCATGGAATGAATGCCCTGGTGTAGGGTAGGAGAGTGTAGGCTATAAGGAGCATGTATGTGTGTATGGAGGGAGAGGGATGTTGTTTTGGTTTGGTTTGGTTTTTGTTGCTGTTGTTTTAGAGCTGGAAAACAATAGTGCACATTGGATTCTGATCTGAGTAGGAGAGACAGAGAATGAATGAGAACATGGGAAAGAATAAAACTGTCTGAGGTTCTTGAAAGAGAATGGGGGCCCCAGAGCAGAAGTTATCTGTAGTGGGGAACTGACCCAAGCCCAGCCAGGAGGCAGCTTATTAATGAAGGTAGTTGATCTGTGTCTCGCTTTTCTCTGCTAACTGGGAAGCATGCCCACCTTCTTTGGCAGTGCTCAGAGCATGCTTCCTTTAATCCCATTGGTGTTTGCTGATAGCTAAGGTGTTAGCTGATTAACTGCTTTGTCCTCAGATAAGAATGTATTTATATGCCCTGTAGAAGTAGGAAAGGGGACATTAGGTATTAGACGGAAGGGAAGGGAACTGTAGCTGGAGGGGTCTTGGGTGTGAGTCCTCATTGTGCTTCTGAGTAGCTGCCATGATGAATATGCCCCTTCCTCTTGGCTAGCAATCATGGAGATAAATCTCCTACCCCAAAAGGCAGTGGAGGCTCTATCTGTTAGACTTATATGCCCAGCCTTTCTCTTTGTCTGCCCACCCCGCCCCTGCGCTAGGCCTCCTTCACAAGTTCTTAGGCATCCAATGCAGTAGACTAGTGCAGGGGTGCAGACAGTGAGTTGAGAACTGATGTCTCCTCAGCGTGTCCATTTGAAAATCCACCTTTCTTGCCTCTGTTCAGAATTCCCCTTGGCTTTTAGAACAAGACCAACAGAAGAACAGGGAGAAGATGTTTCTTCTCACAGGTCTCTCAGTGCTCTACTTGAAAGTGTTCACAGACCAACAGATGTCCCATGTCTTTTTTTCTGGAAGGAATTGGAATTGTAATGATGACAGCAATTGTGTGTCTACCACTGAGTCCCTGGCAGGAACTAGAATGCTTTTTATGAGTTCATATAATTTTCACAACAGCCTTTTCAAAGCCGAGTGCACTTTTCAGCCATATTAAAAAAATAAAAAAAACCAGCAGTGGTAGAAGGGAGGGAAAGCACCGATGGCTCACATCTATAATCCTAGAAACTAGGAAGCTGAGACCTAAGGATCCCATTTCAAAGCCAGCCTGAACAAGAAAGTCCATGAGACTCTTATCTCCAATTAACCACCAAACAATCAGAAGTAGAGCTGTGGCACAAAGTGGTAGAGGGCTAGCCTTGAGCACAAAAGCTCAGGGACAGTGCCCAAGTCCTGAGTTCAAGTCCAGGACTAACAATTTTAAAAAGAGGGGGGGGGTGAAATTTGGGTGGCATGGGAAAATTGACAATCACTCAGCTGAGAATGTAGCAGAAGCAGAGTCCACTGGGAAGATAGAGATGATGGTAGAGATGATGTCTTTGGAAGTCTTCAGTGTTTTTCCAGGCAGAGTAGTCACCTCCCCAGAGAGCTGGGGCATAACCCAGAGTCTGCTGGTGAGATTCCAGAGGAAGGGATTACAACAGACCCCTCTCTGAGGGTTCCCTGCAGTTCCACTTTCCACTGAGAGTCATTCCAGGACTGGGGGACAAGTATGATCTGCTGTCAAGGGCTTTGCATCCTGGGGACAGGAGAGTTTATGGGCACCCCTCCTCCAGCTCCTGCCCAAGACTCCACCAAGCCACTGTCTTCATGACCTCCTGGAGCCCCTAGCCCTCTGACATCTCCTGCTCCCAGACCACAGACATGGTCCTCAGGTCTCCACAGGAGAGGCACAACAAACACCTGGATTGGGATAACTAAAAGGACCCATTGAAGGGGCCATTTTTCTCTTGTAGAAAAAAGGGGAGGAGGGGCTGGGAAGGTGGCTCAGTGGTAGAGTGCTTGCTTTGCATGCATAAGGCCCTGCGTTCGATTCCTCAGCACCACATAAGCAAAAAGAAAAAAGCCGGAAGCGGCGCTGTGGCTCAAGTGGTAGAGTGCTAGCCTTGAGCTGAAGATCTGAGGGACAGTGCCCAGGCCCAGAGTTCAGGCCCCACGACTGGACCCCTGCCCCCCCCCAAAAAAAAAGTAAAAAAGAAAAGGGGAGGAAGCTGATGATATTCACTCATCACCTGAAATGCAGGTGCCATAGACTGAGAACAAAGCCATCATGTCTAATAATGAGGTGAGTGTCTTCACTGTGTGTGTGGGCGGGGGGAGGGTACAGATTTGGAACTTAGAGAGGAGAGAGGAGAAGATGGAAGATTTCTCTGGATTCCAGGAACAAAAAACTCCTTTGCCCTGAGCAGAAGCTTTGTTGTGCTTCCAGCAACATCAAGAGCTATTTGTGAATAACAGATATTTAGAGGAGTCTACTAGCACCTCATACACTCTCGTGATACATGGACCTCACGCTAAAGTCACTCATAAGCCATAAAACAAGAAGCACCTTCTCTGGAATACCTGCTGCAGATTTCCATCAAGTCCTTAGATATGCAGAAACATCTAATTATCTCTGCTTTTAGGAATCCTAGAGCATAACCTAAACAATGTAAAGGCAGGTGTCAATTCTGTGATAAGTGCCATATAGACACTCACAACTCGGGTCCCTCAAGTTCAACCTAATTCCATTGTTGCCCTTTCCCTCTTCCTCACCTCTATCCATCCTCAATATGTGGCTTGCCAATTCCAAACCATATCTCCCAGATCTCTTCCCTTCATATCTTTCCCCTCTTCTCTGTCTTGTCTTTTTTTCTGTCCCCCTCTCTCTGTCTTTCTGTGTGTGTGTGTGTGTGTGTGTGTGTGTGTGTGTGTCTGTCTGTCTGTCTGTCTGTCAAATCTGCCTCTGGTCGTTGATTGGAAACATTCACCCATACTCTCTTCCCTATGCCTTACTCATAGTTCATTCAGGAACCTTTAAAAGTCACCAGCCAGACCCCAGACTCAGGAAGGCCCTCTTCTCTGCACCCATAAAACATTTTACTTTCTTACCTCACCTCACCATGCAGTGGTGCCCTGACATCTTGTCACCCTCCCTGCTCTCTATACTTCACAGAGGTCTAAAAGGCAGAGGTTGCATCTATCTGAGTCTCTACTTTATCCCCAGGCTGAGAATATGAGACAGGTAAGCACATGTGTCCTTTAGGTTGTCTTGGCCAGAAGGAAGTCTTTCTTGAGGATTCCCCTCTACCACCACCGCTACCATCACTACTTCACCACCACATGGTCACCAGCAGCCACAGCATCATTACCACCATTCTCGGGGTGAGCCATCCCCATTTCCACCCACCACCACAAGATCTGTATTGTAAGCTACCATCCTTATTGTCATCAATGCTACCACCATCACCATCACCAGTACCACTTCTATCTATGCCCATTCTTACCAAAAACACCACCATCACATCACCACCATAACATTACTACCATCTTGACCATAGGCCTAATCACCGCCATCTTGACTGCAGTTGTTACATCCACCATCATCAACACCATCACTATCCCATTCTTCATGGTAAACCAAACACCACCATCATCACAATGGCCACAATCACTGTCACCATTGCTAATGTATGATCGCTGCACCCTTACTACCATCATCGTGAGCACTGCCAACTCCACCATCACATGGCCAGCATCTGCCTTGCCCTCATTACTGCCATCCTTATAAGAAAGCTGTCACCATGGTGACCAGCAGCAGCATCACCACCATGGTGCCCTCATCCTTAGTATACTTGTACTGCCACTACCAAGACCACCCAGGAGTCACACCCACCATTGCCTAGAGTTAGGCTCTCAAAGCCTGGCCCTGCATTTTACATACACTGGTATGCATTTTGTGTCTCCTGTGGGGTGGTGAGTGACCTCCTACAGAACAGGGACAAGGACTTGCTCCTTTATCCGTCTCCTCACCCAGGACCTGGCACATCCAAAGGACTAGCTCCATGTGAGTTGCTGAAAGGAGTGAATGAGGAGTGCCATAAGGAATAACAGCTTGTGATTGTGGACATGGTTTTATTTAAGCCTCACCATCCTCCTATGAAGTGGATTTTAAACTTGTTTCAGAGATGAGGAATCTGACTCTGAAAAGGAGGGCCAAAGGGTGAACAAATGCAGCAGTGGGGAATCTAAGATTAGGTAAAGTGCCCACGCTGCCCATGACTAGTAAGTGGCTAAAGCAGAAAGGGACCCCTGTCACCGGATACACATTCTAGCTTGTCCCAGACTTTTCTCATATTTCTAGCTGTGAGATAGGAATCGTGGACAGAGTGATCTTTTTCTCAGGGGACCCTCAAAACCCTTGGAATGTGGACTGCTTAGGACTTAATTTGCAGCTCAGCTACTCTGCATTGAGCTATGTCCTGAACACGTCCCCTTTAAAGAAAATATCCCTGCTTCTCAAGGGACATTTTAAACTTCGGGTTAAAGGTTGCTTATTCATGCTTGTTGCTAATGAGCTTCCTGTCTTCGAAGGGGAAAACAGAGGCTATCTAATAAACACAGCTGATTTGAAAGGCCTGAGATGCCCTGGAAGTTCTATGAGAGGAAAGTCGATTGTGGTGAGGGTGTGCACCAGGCAGCATAATAGAAGGAAACTGTCAAAGAGTGTGTTTCAGAGGATTGCAGCACCCAGGGCCACCAGGCTGAGATCCTGACCTTGCCAGAGACACAGGGCCCCAGGACAGCATGTAACCAACAGTGCTAATGCATTCAAAACATCCTCTCCACGTTCCAAGCCCTGCTGGGTGCAGTGTGGTGTCTGTAATGAACACCTGGCTAATTAAGAAATCTCTACATCTTGAAGCCAAGAAAACCACCCAGGCTCCACCTTGACCCTGCACAGCTGTCCAGCGTTGAGCCAGATGCTGAATAGGGTATTGCTTGCCATTCTCACTGGGAGATACTATTTCAGCTCAGCATCTTTTTTTTTTCACCTCCAGTCTTTATTGTCATGATTATGATTATGATTTGCGATGTACAATACTTAGTATTCCTCTGCATTGTCTCAATGGGCATGATAGCCCAACCAGACAGGTTGCATTTGTATTCCAGTGTTATAGGCAAAGGAACCAAAGCTAAAGAGCTGAGGACTTCACCAGGGGGTCTTAGGTCATCAGTGGTAAAGCCCAGATTTTCCAGCTAGGCCTTCAGACTGCAGACACTGCACTGACTCCCTTGAAGGCTTATTGAGAATTGATCATATGCTTTAGCAGCCAGAAGGAAAATTTGAATTAAAAAAAAAAAAAACAAGGCTGGATCCAAAAATCAAGAGAGTTGAGTCCTGTTCTGAGCTCTGCCACCAAGCAGCTAAGTGACACGTATCAAGTTTTTTACTCTCCCTGGGCCTCAATTTCCATGACTATAAAATAAAGGAATGGACAGATGGTCTTTAAGGTTTCATCCAATTCTACTACTATTCTGGGACTCTACTTTCATGGGGTTTCATTGGGCTAGAGTCCTATCTATTTAATATGAGGGGCATGCTCATGATGCACATTGGGGGAAGACAGAGGAAGAGGCAGAGGGAAAGGATGTAACAACTTCTGGAACGTTATCACCAAAGTCCCTTCCCTGCTATATAAGAAGAGAGACTTAGAAAGTTTGGGTACCTTGTTGATATCTGATGATTGTTAAGTGAGCGATGTCGAAAAGGTTGTGAATTTCATAGATCACACAAGCATTCTATCATTCAAGAAGTGACAGACAGGTGCACAAAATACCCAGCATGAACGAGATAATTGGACAGTAGAAGAGGAATATTGATTCCTCTGCCCCACCTGGTACAGCATCCCCTCACCTTACACCCTGTACACAGAGCCTCCCCCTGTATCGCCCTCAGAGCTCAAGACCTTCCAGAAACTTCCATTCTTTTCCATCTTTGCACATTCTACCCCTACCCTCCAGCTCCTCCTTCCTCCAAATCCTGTGAGCCCACTGATTTCATTCTTTAAATCCTAAAATGCTCAGTATGTTAATTAAGATGGGAGAAAATCAGAGCCTACAATTAGCACATTCTTCCAACCCAATGCCCAAACCACTGCTGTGCACTGGAGCCAAGAACAGGAGCTAGTAAAATTAACATGGCTTATTAAACAGGGGAAGATTCCAGAGCTAGCTAATAGAGCAGCTACATGCAAGGTCCTCCTCCCTCCTGGAGAGCTGTGTCAATCATTCATCACTTAACAGTGAATGGCAGGCTCTCTGAAAGACACAGTATAACACCGCATGTGTCACAACATAGGAAAGAGCCAGATTTCTAACCCAGCCCGAGGACCTATGATCTCAGTGACCTTGAGCCAGTGAAAGAACCTCTCTAAGTCTCATTTTCCCAACTGTACAATTTAATAAACAAAGAAATAAAACTTGTTTGGTTTAGGTCATAGACTGTTACAGAGCTCACACATGTAAAAAGCATTTTCTAAATCAGAAAAGCTCTACACTTTCAGGCTACTGTGTTAACATTTTCCTCCTCTCTTTTCATCGCTTACTTTCCTCTCTCTTCTTTTTCTTTTCTTGGCAGTCCAGGAAACACATGACCTTTTCTTTGTTTGGGGCTGAGGAAGAAGGCTCAGCCCTGACCTTGACCCTGAGAGTCAAAGCAGAATAGGGTGGACCCCCTCTTCCACACAACGCAGCCTCCAGCTAAGGAAACTGGCACTGTACAAAGATGGGTGGGACATGGCCTTTCCACAGTGTCCTGAAGTTGACACCGTACCCTCAATGCCAGGAGAATGAGGTGTCCCAATGACCTTGTTGAGCAAATAGAAGGATGTCTTTCTGTCCATCGAACACAGGTGCCATATGGGTAAGCCAAGAGCACCCAAGCCTTGGTACCAGATGGTCACAACAGGGGGTGCTAGCCTCACCCACTTTCCCACATGAGAAAGCTACCAGCCTGCAGTGCCATTTGAATGTCCTTTTGGTGAAATGAGTGGCAACGCAGAGAAGGTAGAAAAAGGCCTTCTGAGACTAACACAGGAAAGCTCAAGGCCAGTTTGGGGAAAAGCCAGTTGGTTCTTCTGGAGGAAGCTGCAAAAAGGTCGAGCAAACTGGACACTGGACGTCACTAGGCATTGCGTCATCTATCTGGTGTCTCTGAGCACCTAGTAGGTGCCAGGGCTGAGTGTCAGGCCCTGAAAAGTTTAAAAGGCATTGCTGAGAGATTACTCGGGAGCGAAGGAAGCTTCCTTCTCCATACGAACTTCCAAAGAATCTTTTTTCTCAATGAAGCATCCCATTTTGCCCAGGTGATCTAGGAATGTAGATTGTGGCAGCCAGGGTCAGTGAGGAGACTCCTCTGAGAGTTCAATCAATGAAATTCAGGCACACACACAGTATACTGAACTACACATGGGAAGAAGCCAGGAACACACTGTCATCCAAGGAGGCTGGATATCAACTTAGGAAACAGAGTGAAACATGTGGACATCGATTTGTATGTCCTGGGTCAGTCTGAAAAAAGACAATATAAGAAGTAGAAGATAACCAGATCAGAACATGCACTAGAAGCCCAGTGCCGCAGTGGCTCAGATTTGTAATCCTAGCAACTCAGGAGACTGAGATCTGAGGATCACAGTTCAAAGCCAGCCCAGGCAGGAAAGTCCATGAGACTCTTATCTCCAATGAACCACCAGAAAACCCAAAGTGGAGCTGTAGCTCAAGATGGTACAGCGCTAGCCTTGAGCAAAAAAACTCAAGGACAGCACCCAGGCCCTTAGTTCATGCCCCACAACTGACAAAAAAAGGAACATACACCAGAAGAGCAAGATGTTGGCAGGCCACTCACGTGCCACCCAGTGGAGAGTTTAGAAACTCCGAACTTCAGAGCTTTTCCCAAGACACAGCGCATCAGAATCTTTAGTCCCTACAAGTCTGCAAATTACATCTAATAATCATTACTGAAGACTTTTCTCTAGAAAGTTTCAGAGAATAAACTCCTTTTTTTCTCTTCTTTTGCAGTACTCGGGGTTTGAACTCAGGGCCTCACCAGGCAAGTGTGCTACCATTTCAGTAATACCATTAGCCTTTCATACTTTAGTTTGTTTTCTGGATAGAGTCTCAAACTTCCCCCCACCCCATTCTTCAACTGGGTCATCCTTCAGCTGTCATCTTCCTGTGTCTATCTTCCCAGAATCTGGGATTACAGGAATGCCCCACCATGTCCAATTTGCTCTCTGAGATAGTCATACTTTTTTCCCAGGGCTAGCCTCAAAACACAATCCTCTTATCTCTGCCTCCAGAGTAGGTAGGGTTAGAAGTATAAGATACCAGCTCTGGACTCCAGAAAGTAAAACCTCCTAGGTTTACCAAGCTTTACAGTCTGTGTTCTGTGCCGCTGGAGCAGGAAACAGCCCTAGACAAATGATAATGGCTATAATGAAATGACTATGTGCCAACAGAATGCTCTACCTATGGATATAGAAATGTGATTTTCTTATCATTTTTGCATATCACAAAAGTATTTCCTTGTTCTCTTTTTTTTCAACCATTCAAAACAACATAAACCATTCTTAGCTCATGAGAGAGACTAAAGTGGGTGGTAGACCATATTTTACTTTCTGCTCTATATGAATCTATCTTACTGAATTCAGATTGTCTCTCTCAGCGTTTTGATGGTGCCAGGCTGGGTAGAGCTATACTATTAGGTGACTGTAAGGTTTTGAGGTCCAAACAACTTTGCCACAGGGTGTTTTTTGAGACAAGCACGTTTCCTCTCATGGGCAGAAGGGTCCTGGTGGGTAGAAGGTCTACAAGGTAATTAGTTTGTCTGTTACTATCTAGTGGTTGTTGGAAGAAGACATGACACTCTTAAATCAAAGACCAAGGATGTCACTGCCCACAGCGAGCCACAAGAGTGACAACATACTGTGTCAGCCATGTAGGTCCCCTCGCTCACAGTAAGACCCAAGCCCAGGATAGAGCTTCACAGAAAGCCTGCATTACACCTGGGAACCCTGAGCTTGGAGAACCCATCACTTTCTTTTTCATAGCAAAGAGGAATCCAGCCTGCTCTTGGTCCTACAATGAGCCCTGTATTCCAGTGGCCCTCAAGACTGCTCACGTCAAACACAGCTCATATTTGCCATGGAGAGCTCCAAGGCACACCCAACAGATGTGAGAAGTGCCATGATTCCTAGATGTTTTTCCCTCCAGAGGAACAGACAACACGGAGTTTAGCAAATGCATTAACATCAGCCCTTTACATGTAAAATTCACTTTCTTCTAGATATCACCCTGGGATCCTTCTGATTTGATCGGCCTACATGGAGAAGAGAATGCCTTACTTCCTCCCTAGATTTTGGCCATTGAAAGGAGAATTTACCACTTCACAGCCTCACCAGCTGCATAGTTAGCTCTGGGAACGCAAAGGTCATGTCTTCAAATCTGCCATCCAGAGAGCACCTCACACAGTACCTGGGCCAATCATTGTCTGGTAAAGGGTTTGATTTTACAGCCTTTCATTTGAACATAGATTTTTTTTTTGTCAGTTGTGGGGTTTGAACTCTGGGCCTTGAACTCTGCTTACGTGGTGCTGAGGAATTGAACCTAGGGCCTCATACATGCAAGGCAAGCACTCTACCACTGAGCCACCTTCCCAGCCCCTAAACAGAGGTTCCTGAGCCTTGGTAAGCCTATGCTCTCATGTCATTAGCTTTTAGCAAATAATGGCCCAC
Organism: Dipodomys merriami; assembly: GCF_024711535.1. NCBI lineage: Eukaryota > Metazoa > Chordata > Mammalia > Rodentia > Heteromyidae > Dipodomys > Dipodomys merriami. The sequence goes on along the minus strand of NW_027202271.1, from coordinate 53,761,224 downwards.
ACTGTATCTGGAGCAGCTACCCCCACTCACTGACAGCCCCTCATCAGTCCATACCAGCCTCTCTGCTCACCTCTGCTGATTCAAAAGATGCCTGAGACCAGAGGCTGACCTCTTGGGCAGGAAGAGAAACCAGATACCAAATAAAATCTTCTCTCCAGGAATGGCCATTTCCAAGCAACCCAGGAGTTTCAGGAAAGCCTACTTAAGGTATCTGCTTCTCTTTGCCTAACTAAAAGAGATCACCTGGTCATTTTTCCTTGCAAAGAAAAAAGGAGAGAGGAAAACAAGAAAGAGAGAGAGAGAGAGTAGGCTGAATAAAGAGCCTCATTACTAGTCAGTGTCTACCTCATTTCAGAGCGATCTTGTTTGATCAAACTCTCCTACATCATGATCCAGAGAAAGACGATGGTTGAAAGCCAGCCCTGCTGCCATGCTCAATAGCCTACTGTCTCAGCACATCACTATAGCCCCTTTCCCTCCCCGTGTTATTGGTGGATGGTTGTGAAGGAAGACTCCAAATAAAGACTCACACACAAAAATGGAAAACAGCAGAGCAAGGAGTTCAAGACAGACAGACAGATAAATATAGTACACCACTGAGAAACATGATGGGCTTGAGCTAGATGGCTAAAGAGCAAACATGTGGTGAAGAATTTCAGTTTTCTAGCAGGGCGCTGGTGGTTCATACCTGTAATCCTAAGTAGTCAAGGGGCTGAGAGCTGAGGATCGCAGTTCAAAGCCAGCCAGTCCAAAGAAGTCCATGAGACTATCACCAATAAACTACTCAGAAAAAGCCAAAGGTGGTATTGTGGCTCAAGTGGTAGAGCACTAGCCTCAAGCACAAAGAGGCTCAGGAACAGTACCCAGGTCCTGAGTTCAAGCCCCAGGACCAACCAAAATAAAATGTCAGTTTTCTGGAATTTGGAGAGTGTAGGATGAATTCATGGAACCAGTGGCGGGCTGATCTCAGAGAGTTGAGGGACCGTGACTTGGCAGAGTTTTGGAAGTCTATCTGTAGTGGCCACACAGACCCCTGGAGCCTTAAGGAAGAATTTACTGTACACAGGTCAGGCTAAGGATGCAAGGGATTCATCTGCACAGGTACATCCGTATGGTTAAACCTGTTCTAGAATTTTTCTGCCCCTAAGGAGAAGCCCTACCTGCATACTGACCACTAATTACCCCTAAGGGAGGTTCTAGGAAGGAAATAGAACTTATGGATGCCTGTACGGGTATAGCTAGGAAGGAGAGTTGGTTTTGGCATTCTTTCCATATAGCTATCACCTACCTCACTAGCAATAATAGCTGGCCTCTAATCACATTAGGAAACCAGGCCAGCTAGTGATTTTGAGTTTCCTTATCAGCTGTGATAATGAATATCCCAGCATGCCACAGGGTCCTCTCTGCCAGCTCCCAAGCTGTCAGGCCAAGTGGAGTAATGAATAGTTGCCATGGGGTAGGTGGGGGTGGGAGGGGTGGAGGGGTCGCAGCACTGGCCAACATAGGAAGAGCAAGCACAATGGCTTCAACAATGCTCACGTGTCTCCACTGGGAACTTCTCATTCCCAGGCCAGAATCCCAAATCCACACAATTCCTGCTCATTGCAATGAGGTGACATTAGGTGAACAGCCAAGCCCTTCATTGTTTCGCTGGTATCAGTATTTTATTTTCATAAATCTGAGGGATCTGGTGTCTGCCCATTGTGGTAGAAAGGGAGCTACCAGCTCCAAGAATTGGAAGCCAGGATTTTAGAACCAGAGGAAGTGTATTGAAATCTCTTTTTCTATTCTAATTCAGTGTGGGAAGGGTGGCTTAGGTGCCTTTCGCATTTTCTAACTTCAGTTTGCCAGCCCAAGCAGAAAATTTCACAAGACGCTATCTCCAATCCACCAGCAAAAAATAAAATAAAATAAAATACTGGACTAGAGATGTGGTTCAACTGGTAGAGTGGCAGTCATGAGTTATAGAAGGTAAGCCAAGTGCATGAGGCCCTGAGTTCAATCCCTAGTCCAGCACAGTGTACACATACACACACACACACACACACACACACACACACACACACACACACACCATTTGCTCGCAAATGGTCACAGCACTATTACTATTATTAATTATAATCCAAAAGTAGAAACAACCTAAGTATCCCTCAGTGAGTGGGTGATAGCATGTGATTATCCATACAATGGAATATATTCCACTATAAAAAGGAAAATCAAATCCTAATGCACATGACAACATGGGTAAATCTTGACAGCATTATGCTAAATGAAAGAAGATAGTAAATACCACACACTATGCTATCTGCATTCTAATGAAATAGTTCACAACAGGTGAAACTATAGAGACAGAGGATCAAGTGAGGTAGCTCGTGCCTGTAATCCCAGCTACTTGGGAGACAGAGATCAGGAGGATCGAAGTTCCAGGATAGGCTAGGCAAAAAGGAAGACTTCATCTCAACAAACAAGGCAGGTATGTTGCTTCATCTCTGTAATCCTATCTACACGAAAGGCTTAAACAGGGGAATCACAGTCCAAGGCCAACACCAGGCAACAAAATGCAAAGTCTGTATAAAAAATAATCTTTAAAAATGGCTCAAGAGATACGATAGAAAGAAAAGGAATTAGAGGGAGATGGAGTGTGATACAGTGATGAATATAGAGGTTTGTGGGCGGGGAATAAATACGTTCTAAAATTAGGTAGTGATGACAGATGCACAACTCTTCAAAACATATGAAAAACATCATGGAATCATACATTTTAAACAGATGAATTCTATGGTATGTAAATTATATCTCCAAGCTGTTTCTAGAGCAGAACTCCCTGCTGCGTGGGATCAGACCACTTCTCCATCGCAGGGAGATCAGGAAAACACCTGTTGTTCCTGAACCCTGAGCAAGAAGCCCTAGCACCTTCTGATTGAGACCCCAGGACATAGCCAGGCTCCAGACTCAGGCTCGCATTCACAGAGGCGGCCTGCCCGCTCACTATCCCAGAAAACACACGGTATGCCTGCTTACCCAGGCTGAGCTACCATGCCCCTGAGCAGTTCAAAGCCACAATGAAGACAGACCAACCTTGCTGTGGGATTCTCAGCCACTGTAGGGGTAAAGAGAAATGTGGTGCCAAGATCTCTATTTTTGAGCAATATTGGTGTTTGCACCTAGGGCCTAATGAGTATAAGACAAGCAAGCACTCTATTACTTGAGCCATGAGTATCTCTAAGCCCTTTTTGTATTACTTTGTTTTTCAAATAGGTTCTCACACTTTGTCCTGCCTGGGATAGCATTCCTCCTATCGCTACCTGCCAAGTATCTGGGATTACAGACATGCACTGCCATACTCATCCTTAACCATCTCATCCTCAATATTCCAAGTTCCTGGTGATAGCTCAGGCCACCAATAGGGTTCTAAGTCCTGCTACCAACAACCCTGTCACTTAGACCATGGTTTTTAGCCTCGTTGAGCTATACATTGGTAACGTCTACCTCATAGGACTAGAGTGAGAAAGAAGACAAAACAATATATGTCCAAATATTAAGAAATCCTACAGTAATCCCCAGGAAAAGATACTGTGATTTAGATCAGTCAACAGTGAACCTGCAGGAAGCTGGAGTGGTCATTTATTTACCCAGTGTGCAGTCTACTGAGTGAGGCAGGATCTGAGCCTACTTCTTCAATCAACTTCTGTTTTCCTCCCCATCCTGTATGGTAGTCTCACCACACTTCCTGGCGACAAGGTTGTGTCTCTGTGTCAGGCAAAAACTGTGCGAGCTGGAGGAACTGAGGAACACCTTCTCGGGAGCCACACAGGTCTTGTAGACAGAGCCATTTCTAGTTGACTAATCCATTTTCCATGGAGGCACAATGGAGGTCACCTCCCTTCTCCCCCACTCCCAGAGAAGGAAACACCAAGACAATTTCCCCCCATTTAGACTAGAAATCTCCCACTTCCTGACGGCCATTTTCAAGCTTATCCATCCCAACAGAGGAATACCTGAGCCCAGCCGACCACCAGACCATACTACCTGAGCTTGCCTACACCATGGTGTTTCCCTCCCTAGATCTGGACTCAATACTACCAGATTCCCCTAGATCTAGAATCACCAGAATCACTAGGATTGAGAAGGAGATCCACTTGTCCAGAGCTCAGAGCATTCTTTATTCATACATATAAAAAGTATGCAGAGGCACACATATGCATATACCCATGCATGCACATACATGTGCATGTATGCGTACATGCATGCACACACACACACACACACACACACACACACACACACACACACACACACACACTCATCCATACTACTCAAAACCTAGCTCTTAGCACCCACAGAGAAGATTACATCTCCATTTCTCTAATCTGGCATAGTATATAGCTGCCTACTTTCCTGTCCACATTTCCATTTTCATTTTCCTTAGATTAGAACTTATCTCTTCAGCCTGCTTGGAAATTCCTGGCAGCCAAGATTCAGTCTCCCCTTCTCCCTCCTCCCTGCCCATTCTCAGCACCTAAGAGGAACTGATTTGTGTAGGTATCTCATTCATTGCTACCTTTGGAGGGGTCTTGACTGTGACACTTGGAAAAAAAGGAACAGGGGTTGCAGGAAAGCCAAAGAGGTGTGTCCCATGTAGATTCTGCTTTTCTTTTCAGATTTACTTCTCCTTTGTCTCTGCTCTAGTCCGGATATTCTTACCCCTTTTCCTGGCATTCTAGCAAAAGATCCTGGCTGAGAATCCAGCATTTTCAATGTCGAGCTGTGTCAAGCCTGCTGGGCGGCTGCTGCTTTAAATAAATGCATCTGGGCATTTCAGACTCACAGCTTAGACCCACCTCAATCCTTCCTACAGCTCTGGGTCATTTGAACTGGCTCAACAAGGAACATGAAGGTCCAGGCTCCCACCGAGCCACAGCTAATAAGCTAAGGGAAGCAGAGGAGAATGCCTAACTGATTTGAAGGACTACGGGGATCCTGGCCAAAAATTCTCCATCAAAGACACGAAAATCAATTTTGAATGGATTTGGACAGACAGTCCTGCCAGGACATTCCAGCGGTGTCTAAATATCAGCAGCAGACAAGGAGACTATGTCTTTTTGAGGATCACCATGGGCCGCCAGGGGTGCCAAGAACTGGATACCTGCAACCCACTCTGCCTGTCCCCAGCTCGGGACTGCCAGACACTCCACCAGGCCCCTCTGGCAGCCTGGGCTGCCTTGATGTATGACTCGCTTCTCCGCAAAGGGCTTGCCTCCCACTCCCTGAAGTGTAGCTGGTTTCTTCCATTCTGCAGAGAAAATGAGTAGAGAGACGTCACCTTCACACCCAGATCAAACAAACCAAGCAAGGGTTTTGTCCATAAAGCTAAGTCCACACAATAACCACCAACACAGCCATGTCTGTCCCCTTCATCTCCAATGCTCATGCTTCATTAGCAGTGGGCAACTAACGGACTTAACGGGACTCCTCTACCTCTACCCTCCCTCATGGATGATGGAAGTGATGCTCTCCAAGGCAAACTCCAATCGGTTGATCGTGCCTGCCAAATCACAGTTAATCAATGATGTCTGCCATGAGCCTGGGAAGGAGACTAGTACAGTGTTTACCTGGCTTTTGTCAGCCTTTAGGGGAAGATGAAGTCTCTCCATGAAGGGGGAGAAGGAATCGTCATCCGGATCACAATAATCAACCTTGAGGCTACAGGCATAGGTTAAAGCAGAGATATTCTCTTCTGGGAGATGGGTTCTCACACTATTAACTAAGGGAATGAGATGACCTCATATTCAGGGGCATCCTGCATCTCAGAAGAGAAAGAGGAGGAGGAGAACGAGGCAGAGCCATGGGCAACTCTGGGAAAATGAGCAAAAGAAAACTTCCAGACTTACCTCCCCGCCATCCAGTAAGAAGGGAAGCTACAGAATAAAGGCTAAAACTCTGGCTGGAAACAACTTGTTTTGCACACTCATCTCTAGCACAGACAGACCTTGAATTCTAAGCAGGATGGGGGTGGAGGGCTGGGGGAGGAGGCAAGGAACTGTGATCTTCAGGATCTCTGCACCTCCAAAACTGTTGTCTGTGATGAAGAATCGCACTGCAGAGGAGATGGAAAGAAATGGGTGCGGTTGGCAGGAAGGTGGAGATGAGGCAGTATTTTTAACGTATTTTTTTCCTGTGTCTTACAGATCATCCCCAAAATATACAACCCACAAGCTGGAAAAGGCCCCATTATGTAATAGCCTCGCCAGAGAAGGGTAACAAAATTAAAAAAAAAAAAAAAAAACCAGAAAACTTCAGACCAGAGTGAAACCACTTTAAGTTGGACCTGAACTTGCTTCTGTTTTGTTTGCTGGTTGGCTTGCTCTTTGCTTGTTTTATAAAAACCAAAACAATAACAAGAAAGCTGAACCCCAGTAACTCTGATGCTATCTGATAGCTTGGCCCTGCTTCTACCACCTCCCTGCTTGTCTATGTCTGAATAACAAGAAAACAACCAATGCATTATCTGGATGGTAGCAAGAAACACGTGCCTCCCCATTATCACATTAGCAGATTATCTGGGCTCCAGGAGCAAGTCCTGAGGAAGCAGAAACAGGAAGTCCACATCTCAGCAGGAAGGGAAGAGAGTCAGAAAGGTCCTGGGTGGGAGGAAGGGAGGAAAGTCAGGCACCTCTGTAGTCAGGTACCTCTCTGTATAGAGTCTCCTGAAAGTAAGAGGATGCAAGGCCACAATGGATGGTTGGCCAAATGAAGGAAGAGCCACACTGGCCATCCTTTTCCTGAGAAATCAAGTGTAGGCATTCTAGTCTAGTAGGACCCATGTCTACATTCTGTCAAGGATCAACCTTTCTAGATCCTTCTCTAAGCTTGTCCCCAGCGCAGCCCATGAAGCCTATTGGTATTACATCACACATTGCAGACTCTGTTAGGAAGATTTTTAACTTTGTGTTTCTTCATGGGGGATACAATACCTTTCCATATTTAAACACCACACACACACACACACACACACACACACACACACACACACACACACACACACACACACACACACACACACACACACACACACACTCCATATTTATATATGTGCCCTCAGGATTTGGGCTGAGTGAGGTCCTACACAAAGATCTATTTGGGGAGCTAAAGTTTCAGCCCCAGGCATTATAGCTTGGACAGATTCATGGGAGTTCTGATGAGATCTTTGTTGAGAATTTTCTTAAGATTTGGCTGGATGCTGTTTTCCTTTTCATAAGGTATTTCCTACCTTATGAAAGGAAAAATTCATAGCTTGTGTTTAGAAATGTAATAATCCTCCTCCCTTCAAAAAAAAAAAAACAACCCACCAAGGTTTGTACATGTCAAAGACAGTGAAACCCAGGAACCAGTCCTCGGGAGACATCTGGGCTTTCTAGTCAGCCAACAGCAGGGTTTGTTGACCATGACTTTCCCTCTGTACCACAGAAGCAGAACTAGACAAAGGAGTTGAAGGTTTGGATCCCAAGGGAGACAGCAAATTCCCTCCATTCAACAAAAATGCATTGCGTCTTTAATATAATCAAGCCATTGTGTTTTTCTAAGGGGAACAGAAGTGCTATTAGACAAGGGGTCTATTGGAAGGAATATACACAAATAACTACAGGAAATGGGAGGACATGGGAGGAGGTAAAAGAAGGGTTTACACAAAGTGCTCAAGATTATGAACAAATCAAGGCAGTGCCAGCTGAGATTGTACAGGAAATGTGCCACAGAGGTAATAGCAATGGAGTGAGGGATGGAGGAAGGGCCTTGAGGCAGCAGGTTTCTCTCTGAAGATGAGGTAGTGAACACCATGAGCTGTAGGGCCAGAGTTTCAACACAGACTCTACAAATGGACAACCATGTGAAACTCTTCAGCAAGATGACTTATGTTTCTGAGTCTCAGTTTTGCTCATCTGTAAATTGGAACCAGTACTATCTATCTCATAAAGACAGTTAGTTGAAAGGCTGAAATGCAGTAATTCATCTAATGAATTAGAATGAAGTAATTTAATTCATCTTGACATAATGTCTGCTATGTGGAAATACTCAAGAAGTGTTACTCCATAATTAGTTTTTAGGAGATAAGGATTTGAAGAGAATATAAAGGATGACCAGACAAAAAGTCTTAATTCACCAGTGAGGAAGCTTCTGTTCAGAGGCATAGGCTGAGAAAGTTTGATCTGTTGCCAAAAGCACCACACTACCTGACCCTCCCACAGAAGCCAAATCAAAGGAAAAAGAGACTCTCTCATGATCATAGGATAACCAGCAGAGTCCTTTGGTCCAATTCTTATTGTCATAACAGTCCTCAAATTTAGCTTTTTGACATTACTTCCAACTGAGTTTCTATGCAGAATCACAGAACGCCACCACCATCCAACATAAACCTAGGCATTTCTTCCTTTTAAACAAACTGGGTGCCTTTGAATAGGGAAATGATTCCTGAGGTTCTAAAGGTAGGTTTGGTGGACTGAGATCTCAGACAGAGTCCAGCCAATGATAGGAGGCCTGTCTGCTTTTAAACAGCCGCCATGCAGACTGACCTTTAATAGCTCTGGGATCTGGACTCGTGGAAATGGGTGACTTCTGAAGGAAACCACAGGAGTAGAAGGCACAGAAGCAAGAAAGGAAAGTGTAAGCTGAAAAATAGCAAGTTGTGAGGACAGGGGGGGTGTGGAGTCCATGAAAGTAGGAGAAGGATCTAGAACTGGAAATTCTCTGGGTACTAGATCAAGGAGGGTATAAAAGCTAAAGCTACTCAGGTTGAGATCTGAGAATAACAGTTCAAAACCAGCCAGTGAAAGAAAGTCTGTGAGACTCTTATCTCCAATTAACTACCAGAAAACTAGAAGTGGCGCTGTAACTCAAAGTCCTAGCGTGTTAACCTTGAGCAAAAGAGCTCAGGGACACTGCCCACAACTTGATTTCAAGCCCCATGACTCATTCACACACACACACACACACACACACACACACACACACACACACACACACACACACACACACACACACACACACACACACACACACACACACACACACACACAAAGCTAAAGATTCTTGACAAGTTTTCACCTGTAACATCTAAAGCAAATTGTTGTCAGCTCCACAGTGTGCCCTACCTATATGCTGCTTCCACCAGCACAAAAAGCGTTGAGTCCTTTGTTGACTTTTCTTCTTCCAAGAAAAAAAGCAGCAGCTGTTTATTCCCAGGAGTACTATTGGCTCAGCTATCCATGAACAAAATGCCCAGAGGAGAATCTGCATGGCCCCTGGTCATGCCAGTATTAGGGCTTGAACTCAGGGCCTCACACTTTCCCTTGGCTTCCTCCCTGCCCCCGACACTTAAGGTTGGCACTCTACCACTTGAGCCACTCCTCTACTTTCAGCTTTTTGCTGGTTAACTGGAAAAAAGAGTCTCAAAGATTTGTCTGCCTAGCCTGGCTTTGAACAGGCCTCCTGACTGACTAGGATTACAGGCATGAGCCACCAGCACCCACTCTCCTTGGTCCTTTTTTAAATATATAAAACATCTTCTTGTCTCTATGAACTGGTTGATGAAGGTCCAAGTTTAAAAGTCTGTTCTGTTAGGAAGATAAAAGTTTAGACACATATTTCGGCAAAGGCTTTCTATGGTGAGAACCAGTCTAAGAGGTGCAATGAGAACTGAGCCAGAGAACATCCTGGAATACTTAGATGGCTCATGAAGATCATGAGGTAGAATATTGAAGTGAGGTTCTCCTAGGACACCTGAGATGGAAAGTATGGAGAGATTTTTCCATTGCTTTCCAATATCCATTCTTCCCTTGCAGGCAGGAAGTAATTCCAGTTGTTACTCTGTTCAACCTCCCACATGACAAGCTCAACCCAGAGGGATGTTGGTTGCTGTGCAGCACATGATTTCCAGAAGGGCTCCATTAAAGACTGGGAAGGAACCTTCTGCCCTTTGAATTTCCTCCTTCTCCCAGGTGGAAATGTTCACATGGTAAGCAGAGTTCTTTTTTGTTTGTTTGTTTGTTTGTCGGTCATGGGGCCTGAATCTCTGGGCCTGGGCGCTGTCCCTCAGCTCTTTAGCTCAAGGCTAGCGCTCTACCACTTAGCCACAGCTCCACTTCTGACTTTTTCTGCTTATGTGGTGCTGAGGAACCGAACGCAGGGCCTCATGCATGCAAGGGTAAGCAGAGTTCTAACATCCATCCTGAACCACAAAATGACTTGGAACAGGAAAATCATCCTCTACTCACAGGTAGAGCTAGAAAGAAAAATTGTGCTGGATCTTTAACTGAATGTGAAATCACCTTACTTGTCCTACATACACTACTTTCCTCTAGATTTCTTTTGCAGGAAAAAAAAATCCCAAAGGAAAAACAACATATGATTTAACCACTGTCTTTTCTTTCCTATGCAGCTGTCTCTAATCTTTACAAATACCGAGGTTGTTTGTGCCCAGCCACAAGAGAACAGACAGCCCCAAAGCCCATCTCCCCATTTGCCAAATATCTTTACCAATGGATCACTGCAACAAATACCTAGCAGGAGCCAGCCCCTGACAGGAGGGATAAGGAAATGTGGAGACCGAGCCAGAGGGTGCTTGTTTTCTTGGCCAAAATCAGCCTTTAAATACTACTTCTCTCAGGAAGAAAAAAAATCAGCTTTGAGTCATCCTGACATCCAAAGCGAGCCTCTCTTTTGAACTTCCTTTGAAGTGTCTTTCCACCAGGTGACAATCACCTGTTTAGGGCCCACAGGTACAGAGAGAATAACTGTGGGGTAGGACACAAGGCTCTGAAGTCTCTCAAAACCTGGTACTAGGAAAAAGATCTCTCAATACGTCATTTCAATACCGTGTGTTTGAGAAGATTCAAGAACTCAGAGAGAGGGACATGGTTCTATATTGGCTGGGCTGATCCTTGATCAGATTCTGTCAAAGCCTGTCTCCCCTACAATGTAATGTCAGCCTTGTCACATCAGCCTAGTACTGTGACTAACATCACCATCAGGTCTACCTCCTCCGAGCAGAGAGGCTAAGAAAGTCCTGGCCACCCCACAGCCTTCAGCTAAGGGCTGCTAGCCACCCCTGGGCATGGCTGGAGAGTGCAACTTTGCAGGCAATTCCCATTCAGAGGCACCCCACCCAGGGGCCAGGCTTGGCAATAGAGTCTATCGATGGGCCAATTGCAACCAGCACCTCAAAGCAGCTGGCGGAGGGCAAGCTAAGGAAATCCACTGCATCGACTCAGGTCAGATGGGTCATGTAGAAGAAGGAACAAGTCCTGAAGCCGTAGGAGGGCAGGAGGCAGGACAAGTATTCCTCACTAAGTCATGGAGCACAAATGGGGCCAAGAGAAGAGGAGATAAGGCCTTGGGAATGAGCAGAAACCAAGTCACGGAGAGTTTGCCATGTATGACATGGAGAGTCCCTCTTGCATTCATAATAATAATGGCAATATATTAATAATAATAGCCTAATATTTACTTCGTGGTTAGTGTGTGCCAGCAGCTGAAGGCTCTCCTTTTTTTTTTTTTTATCCTTGGGACATCATTGTGAAGCTTATAGGATAGCCAGTCTCAACCTCACAGATGAGGAAACAGCCAGTGAGAAATTATGGACTAGAACCCTCCACCTGTCTGATCACAAGCTTGCTCTGTTGTACAGAACCTGTTTAGGCCAAGTAGTGATGTAGTCTGCTCTCACATGCACGCACACACACACACACACACACACACACACACACACACACACATCACTATTCCTTGTGGGGAATCCCTACATAGAAAACTGTTCAGAACCTATGCCCAGAAGAGAACACAAGGATGTGGAAGTGGGAAGTCCTGCAGTGTCATTAGGGTGTGAGCTACGTAAAGGTGTTCGTTTTGTAAAAATCCTGGGAGATAAAGATAATAATTTGTCTGCATGCATTCATTTCTCTAAAAGAAGGAAAGGGGCATTAAATGTTTTTCATTGCCCTACTTGTACTTACACAATCCAGACCCAGATCCATACCTAAGAGCAACAAAGAGTCCAGAAGAAGGCTTCAAGTTCACCCTACAGTGTGGTCCTTTGCTGAGGAACCCAGGCCAGGCTGAGTCAACTTCAAGAAGAAAGAATCCAAAATTCTTTTCAAAAATTCTCTGACATTGTGTTTCTCCTGGATTTCTTTTTGGCTATAATTTTGATTTTTTTTTCAAAAAAAGATTACCATGAAAATATTACATATCTATTACAGAGGTCTCTGGTGGCCTGTTAAATTTTGTATCTTAGTCCCAGGCCTAACTGGGAACTGGCAGCAGCTCATCATTGTTGCACCTGACACAATAAAAGCCCAATCCTCATCTCTCCACAGCCATACGTCTAAAGGATGACCATGCCCAGAAGACCTTCCAGCTTCATAGTAGCTGGCTTGGCGTTGCCTAAGCTCACTGATCCTCACTGTGTGAAGGCCTCAGTAGCATTTCAGCTTTGCGGGTCAAAAAGGAGGCTTCGCTTTGGGAGAAAACTGAGCTTTCCAAATCCTCCAAGAAGATTTTGGACCAAAACAGGGCAGACATCATCTCCAAGGCAGAACATGTGTACATAGCACAATTTCTTGCACGGAACTAACTTTTCCAGTAGCTTGTAACCTTGCACAAATTATTAAATCAGTCTCAGCCTTCCTTTTCTTCTCTGAAAGATAGAGATCAGAGGAATTGATTTGTGGAAAGGATTCAATTCGTTTCTCTGTGTAAAGCACTTAGAAGTGTGTTTGGCGTAGATTAGGAACTTAATAAATGGCCCATGATAGGGGATTATTGAAAATATTCCCAGGAAGGAGCAGGATCCACAGCAGGTGACCTGGATCAACTTTGGGTGGCAAGGGATGGTGTGAAGCTGCCATCCAATCACCTTGAGAACGGTCTCAAAGGCATCTACTGTCAAAAAATATTATCTTGATTCTGCAATTAGGCAAAAACATTAGTAAGCATTCTTCCCCTTTACTATAGAGGTGACTTCCTAGCCCCTAGGCTGGTTTACAACTCTGTAGGGGAAGAGGTTGAATTGAACAATGTCTCTGACAGGTACGCCTTTTATATGTGCATGAGTTTTTTGTTTTGCTTTGCTTTTAGTGTCAGGAGTTGTTGGGGGTTTTATTGTTGTTTTATTTTTTAGCCTTTTTGAAAATGACACTGTCACACTGGTTCCCAGAGACAAGGCTTTCTCCAGAGGGCACAAATGAAGCCTGCAAAGAAGTTCATGATTCCTGGCTGAACAGAATATCCAGACAGGGACTTTCAAATATGAATTGGCGCGTGCAGAGGTGAGGGTGGAAGCCAGATCAGTTTCCTGTGGACCACTACTTATTTGACAAATGACAGGGGTAACATTCTTGGAAAATATCTTCATATTGTTCTTCCCAGGTAGGTGTCTCCAGGTAGAATAATGTGGGGACAAATGATGGGAAAGGATGGATAATAAGGAAGAGGGTGCCAGACACTGGTGGCTCATGCTTGTAATTCTAGCTACTCAAGAGGCTGAGATCTGAGGATCATGATTCAAAGCTAGCCCAGGCAGGAAAACCTGTGAGACACTTATCTTCAAGCAAGCACCAAAAGCCAAAAGTGGAGCTGTGGCTCAAGTGGTAGAGCACTAGCCTTGAGCACAGAAGCTTAAGGACAGCACCCAAGTCCTAAGTTCAAACCCCAGTACCAAAAAAGGGGGTGTAGATGGGGAAAAGCTACACAGATGGGTGACATGTAGATATGGCTAATGCAGATATTTATGAATGGAAACAAAAGACTAAAGGAATCATGTCAAAATATTAATAAAGGAGATTTTATCTTGCATTTCTGCTTTGCAGTGTTTTCTACTATGAACTTTCATTCATTCAAGAAATCCTTTGTTTTGCACGTATTGTGCTGGGTTTTATTCAGGGGACATAAAAGTAAAATATAGTCCTAGCCCAGAGTTGAAATTCAAGTGGAAGACAGGAAACTACAAACTCACAATGGGCTGTGCACCTTCAAAACCATCAACAGCATCGTCTACATCTATAGATGCAGATATTTCATAGGATACTTTCCCTGTAGGTGAAGTGTCTTAGAAAGTGTCTTGGAAAAATTGATGCTTTTTAAAAATTCACACAAGACCATAATTCCTTTGAACAACTAATGTATAGTTGAACAAAATGAATTACCAGGAAACTGGAACTTTTGGTGTCAAGAGGGATATGAGATCAAGAAGAGGGCACAGACAAAGGGAGAGAGGAAGAGTGGGCAGACGCAGTCATGATATTCAGTGTAGACATGTGAAAATGGAACTAGGAAAAATGAAGGGTTAGGTGAGGTTGGAAGAGCTGGAGAACGATGAGAGGGGAGACATTGATCAAGATGCATTGTACTCATAAACTGACACACTGAATTGAAATTCCTTGGTACAACCACTCAAAGAGAACAAAAAAATATATATTTTTAAGACTGTCAAATGGGGTGGCAGGGATCTTGAGCAATTACAATGCAATTTTTAACCGAGCAATCAAAATCAGGAAATAAAATATGTCACAGGAGCATAATTGAAGATAGTCTTTGGGAGCAAGGGATTGCTCTTCTTTGTAAGTGATATTTAAGCTAAAGGTAACAATCAATATTACATTTGTAGCCAGACACCTGTGGCTCACACCAGTAATCCTAGCTACTCAAGAGGCTGAGATCTGAGGATCATGGTTTAAAGCCAGCCCAGGCAAGAAAGTCTGTGAGACTCTTATCTCCAATTTACCACCAGAAAACTGGAAGTGGTGCTGTGGCTCCAAGTGATAGAGTGTTAGCCTTGAGCAAAAGAACTCAGAGACAGTGCATAGGCTCTGAGTTCAAGCCCCATTCCCAACCAAAAAAAAAAAGTTACATTTGTAAAGGGTTTAAAATTTTGTATTGGCTCTGATTGGATGTGGCCAGTTATTGAAATTTGATTGTGAATGAATGCATAGGTTAAAATGAATATAAGACTCTTTAAAACAGATGATTAAATGATTGGTTCATTGTATCATCAATTCAAGGGAAGAACCACAAGTAGAAAATAACTGTCTACCCCTCAGCCCTGAGTTGTTCTTTTGGGCTCTTCCAGCTTAAAGTATGGCCCAACAAAACAGCAGCAGCAATAGCGCCGATAACCTGGAAAAGAATGCAGACCCTCAGGCCCCACCCCACACTCACCAGAACGGTCAACATGTTATCGCAGATTTGCATG
The DNA here is from genome assembly GCF_024711535.1 of Dipodomys merriami. Lineage (NCBI taxonomy): Eukaryota > Metazoa > Chordata > Mammalia > Rodentia > Heteromyidae > Dipodomys > Dipodomys merriami. The sequence goes on along the minus strand of NW_027202271.1, from coordinate 53,745,983 downwards.
TACCTTGAGGGTTGAGAAGTGCTAGCCTGTGACTCACAGTCTCAGCTAGAATCACCCAGAGCTTCTGTTAAAAGCAACAAGTTCTAATATAGTGATAACCATGACTGACAAGGCACAGCTGCCTTAAATAGCTCAATGTTTTGGGACTTACATTGGCATCTTCAGTTCCCAGGATCCTAAGGATCATTTATTTCCTGTAAACCTCCAGCTTAGGCTGCTGACCATTGGTGTCTTGGTTTTTAAATGCGTGGAAGGCACCTCATGCCATGGTTCCCAGCCTCTTGAGATCCATACCCTCACATAATCCTCCCCTTGAGTGTGGACCAAGCCTACTGACTTACCTCTGATGAACATCGAAGAGCAAGTGTGGTTGTCTTGGTCAGTGTGTGCTGCTATAACAAATTACCACAGATTGGGTTATTTATAAATAGCAGAACTTGGTCTCTTATTGCTTTAATCGCTGGGAAGGCCAAGATCAAAGTGCTATTGGGGTCAGTGTTCATGAGGGCTGTGTTCTGTCAAGATGGAGCACCACTGCTGGGTCCTCCAGAAGGGAGATGCAGGAGGGATGTGACAGGAGGAGTGGAAGGGCAGGGGAGTGATCCCTTTGTGAGTAGCCATTGTGATTTTCCCATAGCTGGAATAACAGGCATGTACTACCATGGCCAGCTATTGGAGTCTTGTGAACTTCTTTTTTGCCTGGGCTAGCCTCAAACTACAATCCCCCGATCTCATCCCCCCAAATAGCTAGGATTACAGGCTTGAGTTCCTGCTTCCAGCTAAACAAATTTAATTCATGACATTTGCTATCAAGAGACCTAACCTTTCCAGAGATGGAAGGAGATTTCTTGAAGAAGAAGTTAAACTAGGATCTAGATGGTACGTTGAACATGAAAGGCTTGGCATAGGGACAGCTCCATCACTACTTGTCCCAGCTGAGGTGAGAATGCAATGACTTCTCCTTGTGTGATGAAAGGGGGGGGGGAGATGCAGGGGAGGCTAACGGTCATGATCATCCAAGACAAATAAGTAAGATCCTACAGAGGATAGCTATATATTTAATACACGAGGGCATCTTGTAAAATGAGAGAAATGAAATAGAGGGCACATTCTTTTTCTTGTCATTGGTGTTTCCAAAAAGGTCGTACCAGGTGAAGAACAAACACAAAAGCAACTTATTTCTCTGAGCTTGCACTCTGTATGGATGTGGTGGTCCTCTCACCAAAAAGATCCAGGTGTGGTACAAACTTGAAGATGCTGCTCTTAGGTGATCAAAGGAAAGAAACTCACAAAGATGTGAAAAAGATGATACTGACTCCAAAATGCAGTTTCACAGGTTTTTCTTAGGTTTAATAAGGAGCAGTATTTACACATATATGTATATAATATACATATATATCTGTATACAATTAGACATGTGTGCACTTATATACATATATACAATTATATATACATATAATATACATATTAATTGTATATAGATATATATTTGTGTATCTGTATATATATATACACACACCTTATATAATTATTCTGTAGATTTGGTTGGGAATGGGGAGGTTGAGATAGAAAACTTGAAGCCAAAGGGAATTGTTTTTTCAGGACCGCTGGCTGACACCCAAAACCCTAAGTTGTCGACAAACCCTTGAATCAGTGTGAGACTTGAGGGAGAGCTATGTGCTCACAACATGGGCTGGCCTGCCTTGCCAGAGCAGAATTGAAACCATACCTCTACCTCATGCCAACATTATCCACTGGGAAGGTGTTCCTATAAATCCCAGCCTTGAAGTCCATCTCATCTGCAGCTTCCTCCCTGTTTCTCTTCCCTCTTACTCCCAAACCAGGAGAACTTAATAAAAACAAAAGGAACATGTCTCTCTAGAGCTCCTAGGAGTTTGACAAAGGGGGAAAAGAAACACACCGAACATGGACAGAAGCCCTCTGGTCCCTTGAGGTCAGATTCCAGGGCACTCTGTCATTGGTGTCCTTTTTACCTAGGCCACATTGGGATACAAAATTCACGGGTGTTTGGAAGTAGACAGTGCCTGAAACAGCAAGACACCCCATATCTAGATACTTTGTGTCTGAGCCCTTCTTCCCATTACTAGCCAAGGAATTCCAGGTTGATTTATGAAAATCTGACTTCAATCCAGAGAAACTCCCAAATTAGCCCAGAGGGAACACAAATAACTACAGTCTGAATTGTATTTACATTGAAAACCAAGGATGAATCACAGCCCCAGAAGCACAGAAAGTTTTGGTTTGGGGACCAAACCCACTGCTTCCATTGGGAGACCCTAAACTTGGAATGAAAAGTCTTCCAGAATTTCACTCAGCTTTCTCTGTTATGCTCCATGAGCAAACCACTGTCAGAGGGATTTTGTCTCCATTCATGCCACAAGATCTCAGCTCCTATTATTTATTGTTCCAGCCAGAAAGAACTTGACCTTCATCCGGCCCCTCTCACTCCAGAAAACCACTTTGGGGAAGAGCAAAGAGCATCACTGTATCTGTAGAAAGGAAGATTGCCTTCACAAAGTGAAAATTCATTTTCAATCCACCAGAGAGCTGAAAATTTTATGTGGAAAAATGCAGATTCCAGGCAAGGTAGTTTTTAATCAAAGCATTTTTGTCCCTTGATCTCTATCAAAAAGAAAATTCTGGAAAACCTTTTTTTCTGAGTCTAGAGTACATGTATTTATCTTTTCCTGCCATAAAAGTACCAAGAGATGGAGGTTATTTCAAAAATGCTGTAAAGTCAATACTCAGATCTGTTTTCATTCACTCCAGGGCTGAAGGATAAAATGAGTCTCTACATAAAAAGTAAATCAAAGTTATAAATACTTAGGTGATAAGCTGTTTGGATTCTTTTCACCAAAAAGGAAAATACAGACTTTGGAAAAAAAAAATTCTCTATCGTGTGTGTGTGTGTGTGTGTGTGTGTGTGTGTGTGTGTGTGTGTGTGTGTGTGTGTGTGTGTGTGTGTGTGTGTGTGTGTGTGTGTGTGTGTGTGTGTGTGTGTGTGACTTTGGAAAAAAAAATTCTCTATCGTGTGTGTGTGTGTGTGTGTGTGTGTGTGTGTGTGTGTGTGTGTGTGAGATGAAACTTTCTACAAAATTAACATTCCACTGGGAGTTTTGGTGAAAGTTCCACTGGGAAAATCTAAATTTATAACATTAGTCCTAGATTAGGCATTTAAGACCAATCAATAATCGCTAGAACTTTTAGCAATTTAAGGGCATTTCTTTGACAATTAAAATATTGATCCCCTCCCCTTACACCCCCATGCTCAGGCCAACCTGATTGTTTGTTTTTTGTTTTTTGTTTTTTTTGGTTCTGGTTGTGGGGCCTGAACTCTGGGTCTGGGCGCTGTCCCTCAGCTCTTCAGCTCAAGGCTAGCACTCTACCACTTGAGCCACAGCGCCACTTCCGGCTTTTTTCTTTTTGCTTATGTGGTGCTGAGGAATCGAACCCAGGGCCTGAGGCATGCAAGGCAAGAGCTCTACCACTGAGCCACCTTCCCAGTCCCTCAGGCCAACCTGATTATCTTATCTCGCATTCTACTTCCTGGTTAGATTTCCTGGCTCTACTTCCTTCTACCACTTTGGCTTCTTCTCATTCTACTTTCCAACCATTATGTGGTGGAGATCTTCTGCATTCTTGTTTGAGCAGCCTTGTTTCTTCTCCTTCCACATGTACTCTCTTTCTGGTACTGGGGATTGAACTCAGGGCCTCACTCTACCTCTTGCGCAATACTCCTGGTTCTTTTACTTTTAGTTTGTTTTCCAAATACAATCTTAAGCTTATAGCCAATCTGACCTTGAGCTAGGATTTTCTTATTTCCACTTCCTGAGTAACTGCAATTATAGGATACACCCCCAACATCCAGCTCAATATGGACTCTCAAGACAATTACATGCATGCACCAAGGTTTAGATGACAGCTCTACATTGATCTTTCCTGTAATGAAACTAATAGTGGTCCCAAAAGCATATGTCTAAATGTCTTAGTGCTTTTAAGCATGATCTTATTTGGAAATAGGCCCTTGGTAAATGTAAAGAATTTTGAACTGAGATCATCTTGGATTTAGGGTGGACCTTAAACCCAATGATGAAGTACAAGGAGGAAGGAAGAAAAAAAAGGAAAAAAGGAAAGAAGGAAAGGGGGAGGGAGGGAGACAGGGAAGGAAGGCAGGAAAGAAGGAAGGAAGGACAAAGGAAAGAGAGAAGTTTCAATATACCACTAGAATTTCTAGCCAGAGCAATAAGTCAAGAGAACAACATACAGGGTATTGAAATAGGGAAGGAAGAAGTAAAACAATCTCTATTTGCAGATGGCATGATCCTATATTTAAAAGACCCTTAGAGAACTCTCCTACAGGTGGATATGACAATTCTAAATATCTACACACCAAATGCTTAAGCATCCAACTTCATCAAACACATACTACTTGACTTAAAAATACACATAGGCCAAACATATCGATTGTTGGTGACTTCAATACATCACTATTGCCTCTGGATAGATCATCCAGGCAAAAACTCAGCAAAGAAACCTCAGACCTAAATAACTACATTGGCCAACTAGATTTAACAGACATCTATAGAATATTTCACCTGGCAGCATCAGAATATAAATTCTTCTCAGCAGCCTATGGAACGTCCTCCAAAATAGATAACATTCTAGGTCACAAGCAAATCTGTACAAATTAAAAGAAACTGAAATTTGCATCCTGTCAGACCAGGATGGAATAAAATTAGAGCTCAACACCAAAAGCTACCACAGAAAACCCTCTAACTTGTGGAGACTGAACAACACATTGCTGAATGATCAGTAAGTCATTGAAGAGATTAAAAGGGAAATTCAAACATTTATGGAAATTTAAAACAGTGACAATAAGGAATAAACCAAAGGGGGAAAAGAAAGGAAAAAGACCTAACTGCAAACAGTATAAGAACCTATTGTTTCTATTTCTTGAGTTCATTTTGATAAGCATCATTTTATATAGTCATATACACATAGCTATTGAGCCACTGTGGTCCTCTCCTAAGAATATCCTCCTTTGACTTGGAGAAAATTATATTAAGTGAAGTAAGCCAGGCCCAAAGAAACATAGGTCCCACGGTTTCCCTTATTTGCAATAACTAGTATATGTCTAGGACAAGCAGAAAAGGTCAAAAGCTATGTACATATGACCATATACGGTGATGCCTAGTGAAATGAACCCCAAGATAGGGACACAAGTGGTTTTACTATTCTTGCTGTTGTTTTTAATGTATTTATAATGTACTATGTGATTTTTTTGTTTCTTTTCTATGTTCTTCCCCCATGGTTTAACCCCTGTTGTCACTGTATTTGATTCCAGTGCCCTGCATCTTGTATATACATTTTTCTAATTTGAGTATGGGAAAGGAAATAACAAAATGGTGAAATAAGGATAGAGGTAGACCTATTGTAACAATGAGATGTACAAGACACTATGTTGAAAATGAACTTTACAATTTGGGGGGGGGGAGTTGGAGAGGTGGGGTGGAAGGGATAGTAGGGGAAAAACAAAGGAGGAGGTAACAATGCTCGATAGGAAATGTACTCATTACCTTACTCATGTAACTGTAACCCCTCTGTACAGTATCTTTACAGTAAACATATATACAAAAAAAGAGAATATCCTTCTTTTTTTATTGTGAAACTGCCGTACAGAGGGGTTACAATTACTTGGGCAAGATAATGAGTACATTTCTTATCAAGCATTGTTGCCTGCTCCTTTGTTTCCCCTTCCCATCCCTTCCCATCTCCCAACCCCCCCTCCTATATTCCCCCCTTCCCACCAAAGTTGTAAAGTTCGTTTTTTGGCATAACAATTTGTACATCTCATTGTTGCAATGGGTCCACCTGTATCCCTATTTAAATGATTTGTTTTTGCCCTTCCCCTCTGCAAATTATACCAACAACAAATACAGTGAAAGCAGGGGTTATACCGTGGGGGAGGGACATACAAAGCAACAAAGAAATCATCTTATAAATATGTTAGAAACAATTGCATGAAAGCAAAAACATTTGAATCCTTATCTTGGGGTTCATTTCACCTAACATCAACTTATCTGACCTTTTCTGCTTGTCTCAGACATATACTAGTTATTGCAAATAAGGGAAACCATGTTTCTTTGGGCCTGGCTTACTTCACTTACTATAATTTTTTCCAAGTCTTTCCATTTCCTAACAAATGGGGTAATGTCATTCTTTCTGATAGAGGCATGGAATTCCATTGTGTATATATACCACATTTTCTTGATCCATTCATCTACTGAGGGGCATCTGGGTTGGTTCCATATCTTAGCTATGGTAAATAATGCTGCAATAAACATAGTTGTGCTGGTAGCTTTAGTATGGTCTTGTTTGTGATCATTTGGGTAAATGCCCAAAAGTAGGACTGCTGGGTCATAGGGGAGCTCTATGTGGAGTCTTTTTTTTTTGGGGGGGGGGGGTCTGGTTGTGGGGCCTAAACTCTGGGCCTAGGTGCTGTCCTTCAGCTCTTCAGCTCAAGGCTAGCGCTCTACCACTTGAGCCACAGTGCCACTTCCGGCTTTTTTCTTTTTTGCTTATGTGGTACTGAGGAATCGAACCCAGGGCCTCATGCATCCAAGACAAGTCCTCTACCACTGAGCCACCTTCCTAGCCCTTCTATGTGGAGTCTTTTGAAGAACCTCCATACTACTTTCCAAAGTAGTTGAACAAGTTTACATTCCTACCAACAATGAAGTAAGGTTCCCTTCTGTCCACATCCCCTCCAGCATCTGTTGTTATTAGAGTTCTTGATAAAAACCATTCTAACTGGGGTGAGGTGGAATCTCAATGTTGTTTTGATTTGCATTTCTTTTATGGCTAGAGAGGTTGAGCATTTCTTCATGTGTCCTTTGGCCATCCTTCTTTCCTCTTCAGAGGTGTTTCTCTTTAAGTCTTTAGCCCACTTATTTATTGGGCTGTTGTTTCTTTGAGGATTTGTTTTGGGAGGATTTAATTTTTTTAAGTTCCAGGTATATTTTAGATAGGAGACCCTTGTCCATTGTATGGCTAGTGAAGATCTTCTCCCAATCCATGGGCTTTCTATTGATTTTGCTAGCTATGTCCTTTGCCATGCAGAAGCTCTGCAATTTCATGCAATCCCATTTGTCCAACCTTTCTTTGATTTGTTGTGTTTATGGGTCTCTATTAAGAAATTTTCAGCCTGTGCCAAGGAGACCTAGGGTTTCTCCTATTCCATCCTGTAATGTTTTCAGAGTGTCTGCTTTGACTCCAAGGTCTTTGATCCATTTGGAGTTGATTCTGGTGCAGGGTGATATATAAGGATCTACCTTTAGTTTTCAACAAGTGATTAACCAATTTTGCCAGCACCATTTACTGAAAAGGCTGTCTTTCTTCCATTCTATTTTTTTAGCTACCTTATCGAAGATTAGATGGCTATGTGTCTGTAGGTTCATTTCTGGGTTTTCAATTCTATTCCATTGGTCCTGAGGTCTATTCTTGTGCCAGTACCAAGCTGTTTTGATTACTATGGCTTTGTAGTAGAGTTTAAAATTTGGTATTGATATTTCTCCAGCACTGTTCTTTCTGTTAAGGATCGTTTGCTATTTGTGGTCTTTTATTGTTCCATATGAATTTTTGGAAGAATATCCTTCTTTGTTCTCACTGTGCAATTACTTAGAATGCTGTTTAATTAGTCATGTCCAAGTGTAATACCTATTGGATTAACTTGTAGATTTATAGACATGTTCTAGTTATGACAAATGAAGGAAACCATACAACCTATGTTTCTTTGGTTCTGCTTTAATATTTTTCCCAAGTCTTTCCTTACCAATAGGGCAATGTCATTCTTTCTGATGGAAGCCTAGAATTCCAGTTGGTATAAATACCATATTTTCTTGATCCATTCATCCACTGAGTGGCATCTGGGTCAATTCCATATCTTAGCTATGGTAAATAATGCTGCAGTGATCATGGTTGTGCTGGTCGCTTTAGTGTGGCCTTGTTTAGTAGTGTGTTGGATAAATGCCCAGAAGTAGAATTGCTGGGTCATGGAGAAGCTCTATGTGGAGTCTTTTGAGGAACCTCCATACTGCTTTCCAGACTGGTTGAACAAGTTTACATTCTGACCAACAGTGTAATAACATTCTCTGTGCCCAATCCCCACCAGCATCTGTTATTGTTAATTTTCTTGATAACGGCCATTCTAACTGGAATGAGGTAGAGTCTCAATGATGTTTTGATTTGCCTTTCTTTTATGGCCAGAGATGGCAGTTCTTCTTCTTCTGAGAAGTCTCTCTTTAAGTCTTTAGCCCCTTTATTAATTGGGTTGGGGTTTTTTTGAGGGTTTATTTGAGGGGGAGTTTATTTTTTGAGCTCTAAGTATATTTTAGATACAAGGCCCTTGTATTTAAGTTTATCTGTGTTGGAGAGAGTAAGCGGGAGCACAGAAAGGGGTGGAAGACAAAGGGCGAACAAATGCAGCAGTGATACTCACTAGACACTATGTTGAAAATGAATTGTACACATTGTCGGGGAGGCAGATCAGGAGGGAAAAACTGGGAGAGAAGAAGTGATACTGTTCAAAAAGAAACGTCTCATCTGACTTATGTAAATGTAACCCCTCTGCACATCACCTTTATAATAACAATACAAAAATTTAAGGAAGCACTAGAAAGTAAATAAAATAAAATAATAAAGGACCCTTAGAGACTCCACTTCCAAGCTCCTAACTGGCAAAGTAACAGTATAAAAAATAAAGACATAAAAATCAGTACCTTTTTTTAAATTGTGAAAATACTGTACAGAGGGGTTACAATTACATGGGCAAGGTAATAAGTACATTTCTTATCAAGCATTGTTGCCTCCTCCTTTGTTTCCCCCTCCCATCCCTTCCCATCTGAAAATCAGTAACTTTTCTGCATGTTAACAATGAGAAAATCAAGAGTGAAATCAGGAAAGCAACTCCATTTGCAAGTCTCAGATATAAACTAAACTAAAATAAAATACCTAGGAATCAACCTAACCAAGTAAGTAAGTGACTTCTACAACTAAAATTATAAAATTTTGAAGAAATTGAAGACGACATTAGAAAGTGGAAAGACCTCCCATGTTCCTGGATTGGCAGAACTAATATCATGAAAATGGCCAAACTGCCTAAGGCAATCTACAAATTCAATGCAATACCCATCAAAATACCAATGTCATTCTTCACTGAGATAGAGAAAACAATCCAAAAAATTCATATGAAACCACAGAAGACTTTGACTTGCCAAAGTAATTCTGGAAAAAAAAAGTACAGCTGGAGGTATAACCATTTCAGACCTCAAACTTTACTACAGAGCTATAGTAAAGAAAACAGCTTGGTACTGACACAGATACAGGCCCAGGCCCAGTGGAGCAGAATAGAAGACCAAGAAATAAACCCATAGACCTATAGCCATCTAATATTTGATAAGGGAGCCAAAAACATAGGATGGGACAACAACATGGTCTCTGCAACAAATGCTGCTGGGAAAACTGTATGTCCATGTGTAGAAAACTAAAATTGGAAGCCTCCCTGTCACTTTGGACTCATATCCATTCAAAATGGATCAAAGACCTCAATGCAAGAAATGAAACCATAAAACCACTACAGGAAGAAGTAGGAGGAACATTAAAATTTCTCCACACAGGCAGAGATTTTCTGAGTAAAATTACAGGGGCACAACAACTTGAAGAGTGAATTGACATATAGGATTGTATCAAACTATGAAATTTCTGATTAGTAAAAGATACAGTTAACAAGCTAAATATACCCCCCTCAGAATGGGAGATCTTTACCAACTATACTTCAAACAATAGCCTAATAGTTGAAACATATAAAGAGTACAAGAAACTAAACTCTCAAAGAATTGAAAATCCAATTAATAAATGGACAAACAAACTAAATAGAGATTTCTCAGAAGAAGTAAAAATGCCCAAAAGACACATAAAGAAATACTCAATATCTCTGACAATTAAAAAATGCACATCAAAATAACACTGAGATTCTATCTCAACAGATATTGACACAGATGTGGGGACAAAGGAACCCTAATATACTGGTGGTGGGAATGTAAACTTACTTAACAACTCTGGAAAGCAGTTTGATGATTCCTCAGAAAACAAAGCATAGAACTGCCCTACCAACCAGCAATATGACTCATGAGTATTTGCCCAAAAGATTACAAATCAGGATACTGTAAATCTACTTGCACAACCATGTTCCTTGCTGCACTATTTGCCATAGCCTACATATGGAAATAGCCTAGAAGCCCCTCAGTGGATGAACTGATCAAGAAAATATGGTCTATATACCCAATGGAATTGCACTCATGCATTAAAAAGAATGATAGTACTGCATCATTTGCAAATAAATGAATGGACCTGGAAAAATTATCTTACATGAAGTAAGCCAGGCCCCGAGATGAAAAAGGATTCATGTTTTCTCTCACATGTGGATGCTATATCTAATTTATAAATATACAACTTAACACACATGGGGTTGTATATAAGTGTACACAAATGTATTAACCAAAGTAGGGTATTTGCAAATGGTGTGATTCCTTAGAAAAAGTAACTCATAGTCCAACAAATTGGTACTATTAGTCCAGGAAACCGGTACTTGAAATGGGGGAGGTTGGTCAAGGGGTTGGAGTTAAACAAATGAAGAGAGGAAGAGAAGAAAGAATTGAGTCATAATAATCAACGCACATAGACTATAAAACTAAGAAAATGGAGGGGAGGGATTGGGTTGGGAGGAAAGGAGGAGAATGATGAACGGGGTTCTCTCAATCAAGATGCATTGTACTTATAAACTGGTTTGTTGAATGGTAACCATTTTGTACAACTATTTAAAGATAACAAAATATCATATTTAACAAAGAGTATGCTAATGAAACAATTTTTTTTAAAAAAAGAAGGAGCAAAAGGAGTAACATATAGGGAAAGCCAAGAGCAGGTGGAAGTAGCAGATTGGAATCTACATAGCCTGTGAGGAATGCCAGGCTGCCGGCCACCAACAGAAGCTAAAAGAGAGACATGGAGCACATTCTTCTTCAGCGCTCCCCAGAGGGAACCAGCTCGGCTGAAACCTTGATTATTTGGGACATCTAGCTTCCAAAACCACAAGAGAGAGAAGTACGTATATAGCACTCAAGCGTGCATCTAAGCTCCCTGGCTTCCCTGTGTATTTCTAATAACTATGTCTATTGACCAATGTCACGTCTCAGAGAACTCTAACGTCACTAATGTCCCTGAGTGAAACTAGGATCTTATTCACCCACACCTGCACCTCACTCTGGCTTCCTATCATACCCTCAGTTAAGTGGATGGTACCAATGATCTATCCTTTCCTATAAGCCATGGATAATTGTGATCCTCTATGATACCCTCTACCTTCTCTCCATAACTCATCGTTGAATCTGGACATTTTTATATCTTAAGTATCTTAAGAATCCATCCATTGGTGTGTGTGTGTGTGTGTGTGTGTGTGTGTGTGTGTGTGTGTGTGTGTGTGTGTGTGTGTGTGTGTGTGTGTGTGTGTGTGTGTGTGTGTGTGTGTGTGTGTGTGTGTGTGCTTACTGCCACCACCTTTATTTAGTGATCCAGTCCCTCCTACTTGGACTAATATACTAATATACTAATCTCCCCTAACCAATGTCTCCCTGATTCAAGTCCTGCCCTCTACAGTCTATGGCAGCCCAGCAGTTAGATGGATCTTTTTAAAACACAAGTCACATTGCAATGCTGCAAGACTCCTTCAATATCCTTACAAATCCTAGCTCCCATCTTGGCCTACAGGCCTCTCAACACCTGTCCCCAGCTGCTCTTCCAACTGCTTGCTTCACCTCACACCTTTTGCCTTGTGTCCTTGAGCTCCTAGCAATGTAGCAGTTGAGAGCAGGACCTCTGGAATCCAGCATCCTGCAACTCAAATCCTGGCTTGTCTTCTTCTAGCTATGTGAATGTGAGCCACTGACTTCATCTTTGTGGGGGGAGAGGGACTAGGAAGGTCCATTTCTTCATCTGGAAAACAGCGATGTTTCATCCTTTACAAAGCTGTTGCAAGTACTCCACAGCATTAGATACATTCTTAAATAGTAACATCATCTCTTAACAAGTTTGCCCTCTCCCACCATAAGCAATTCCTTATAATCATCCTATAACCTAGTTCATTCTTCTTCACCATTCAGACATTATGTCCAGTTCCCTAACTATGCATCTAACTGGGGGTCCCCCTGTTACAGAATTGCAGCATCCTGTACATTTTTCAACCATAGCCCTTAGCACTGTAAAACCTTACACATAGACCTCTTATATTCCATTACCAAAGCAACTGCTTATGCAACACTGAAAGTATTCAGATCCTGAAATTGCTTCTAATGGAATTTTTATGACCCCCTAGTCTTTAGTATCATAAAAACACTGGTGAATGACAATAGCATGGTTCCCTAGGCTGCCCATGACTATCTGGAGATGTTATACACAGTCAGTATGGATCCCAAAAGACTCCATCAAAAATATTTCACCTTAGGCATCTCAGGATGGACTATAGGCCCCTTCCAAATGAATGAAAGATGGTACAACTGCACTGAGTCACAGAGAAATTTAAAATAATAGGGCAAATCCAGAATATATTTGCACCAACTTGAGAAGATTATATTCAAGGCCTTTGAATGTCTTCCTTAAGTTTTGCAGGTGCTCATCAGCAGATGTCCCTAGCCAACTGTCTAATGGCCCAGATCCTTGAAAATCAAATGGAAATAATGTTTTCTCATACCAGTAGGATGTGCTGTTTCCCCCAACATTCAATGTAAGACCAGTCCATTAGGAACTGCTCAGTAAATACTTATTGATAGTCTTGATAGACACATAACCATGCTGCAAACAGACATGAGTTTTAACCTGGGGATTTTAATCAATATGTCATAGTATTCCTATGTGGTGCATTGAATTGCCAACAGCCAAGTTTCCCATTTTCCTCCTTCCACTCTACTTTCTTGCATTTGGGACAGACATGAGAAAGAAAGAGGGTATTTAAATATTAGCTATAATCGTGAACATGTAATCAAAAATATCATCTCTTTCTGGACATAGATTGGTCCAGAGATGGGCATGTGATATTCAATCCAGGAAGATCCATCTCATTAGACTTGATCTTGAGACTTTTGTTAGAACAACCAGAACAAGTTGGTGAGAAATATTCACTTTTCTACTTGTCTCAAGGAATGAGATGGCAAGACAGGAATGGGCATTGGGCCAATGGAAGAGAAGACTTTGGTGAATAAAGTCAACCTAGAGGAAGTGGAACAAAGAGAAGGAACAATCACAGCTTCAAAACAATTTTGAAGCCCCTGGATTTAGCTAGACTTAACTCACTTCAACCCTGGACTTTCGCCATATGACTCAACAGCTTTTTTTTTTTTTTACTTAAACTACTTTAGGTTGAGATTTAGGGAGGAATTTGACTAATGCTCTATCTTTTGAATATATCCAAATTCTTTGATGCTTTAAACTTGAGAATCCCACCTGTGATCCATTATTCTGAGTAATTAATGATTCAAGACTTAGGACACTGAGGTAGAGTTGCAAGTTTACAAAGACCCCAAAGGTAATATGTGAAGAGTTAGACAGCTCCATATCATGTGGTCCATAGTGGTACCTGAAACTTTCAAATGACAAATGGCTAAAGTTAACAGCATCTGAAAAGTTTGCTGAGAAGTTACACTTAACTGGAACTAGAACACAAAGAGTCACCCCTGGTTCCATTGTAACACCAAATTAGCTCCCTCTCATTAATTGGCCCCTGTTTATTTTCAGTCATTTGTTGCCCTTAAATATTTATACTGGCATTTTAGTCAGGAAGGAGTTAGCGAGGCCTAATTGCTCAGACTGTCCTTAACTGACAGCCTGCACAATCAGATAGCTCTGGAAAGAAAACAACAGAAGGCTTAACATTCAACTGTCGGAATGTCAGGTATGTGGTCATAAAATCTAATAATTTCAGAGCAAGGAGAGCCCTAGAAGAGCCATTAATCTGCCCTTTGGTCCCAAACACAAAGTGCCTACAGAGTTAAACTCATTTCTGACTGTTAGGTATTCTTTCTTTAAATTAATTTAAAAACAACCACAACAACATGTTTCTCACACAAATGTAAAATGAACGTATGTCACTTATCAATTAATGAGATAATTCTAAGGTGTTACACTGGTCCAAAGAAGAAGTCAAAGAATAGACACCTATGAAGGCAATCAGAAATGGCCCACCATGCATTCATTAAGGTCTGCACCACTGGCATCCTCCTCCACCCAATGTTCATCAACACTGACTGTGAGCAAGACTCATTGACATCACTATGGGTTTGGGGTTTTCCCCCTCAATTTACAGAGTTACAGAATAGATGGAGGACAATAGAGGGTATGGATCACTGTAAAATTAAAGATCCCAAATGCAAGAACTGGAGAGCACTTACATATTACCATATCTACATGCTCCCTAGAAGATGCCTTTCTCTCCTTGGCATCCAAAAAATGTTTTTAAATAATTTTTACAATTTTTATCATTTTTCCCCTCTGTCAAAACTATTTGTCCTAACCAAATACACATTGTATATGTTCATTGAGCACTGAAAAAAATAAAAACTTTAAGACTCAGCTTCATCTTTTTGAAAATAGGAAACTGTCATAATCATGTTCAAGGGTGTAAAAATGCAAGGCAACCATGTTTGGGAATGATCTAGAGCTCTACTCTTCACAAAGCACGTAGAAGTTTGGGGGGAATTTTGTTCCTCAGTGGAAAACTATGCATTGCCTACAGCAGATCTGGTTCTGATTCTGGTGTTTTTCATCCCCTTTGAGCTATTTTAGGACTCTAAATTGTAGATCACCCAGACCTATGTGCTACAGGCTAGATCTGGTACATCTGTCTCCAGAGGCCTAGGCGTCCTCAGTTTGGTACAACTGGAAGATGGCGGAATCTTTAAGAGGTAGAGCCTAGGAAGAGACTTTAGGTCTTTGTGGGTGTGCCCTCAAGGAGAATTGTGGGACAGCAGTCTCTTTCTCACTCTGACTTTTTGTGTCCTGGCTACCAGCTGAGCAGTTTTGCTCCATCACGTGTTCCCCATCATGAAATGCTACCTTGACACAGGCCAAAAAGCAACAGGACAGTGAACGGAAACCTCCACCACTGTGTGAGTCAAAGTCTTCTCCCTTTGTGAGTTGATTATCTCAAGTATTTATTACGGTGACTCACATACAATGTAAGTCATCTTTGTGTATGGCCATGAATAAATCCTGACTAATCTATACCACAAAAAGAAAAGCCAGTTGTATACTCATTTGTGATTTATTTCTGATCCATCAGCACCTCTTTAATTTGACTTCTTCAAAATCAATGATAATATTTGTCAGAGTAGACTTCCCAAAGTAAGTTCCTTGCTTCCTGTGGTAAAGGAGAAATCCACCTGCAAAGTTGAGGCTGTATCTAGGAGGAATAAGGTACGGTGAGAATTTATCTAGTTTGGATTGAGATTAATGAGGGTTTTTCAAAGTAATAGTTTGCTTAGGACTGGGTAAAGCTCATTATGTTACATTCCAGATGTACTAGCAGCAACATGATGAGATTCAAAAGAATCTTCAGGAAGTTCTGGTATTGGATAACAGCATAGATAGCAGACCCAAAGAAGAATAAGACAGAGGAATGACACAATCATGTTAATGTAAAGAAATGGGGTGCATTTTAGTTTTTGAGATCCAGGTTGAGTATCCGGATAGGAGGTTTCTCATCTTAGCATCCTATTAAAGCCATTCTTCATCCTGAGTTGAAAAGTGGGCATTCCTATCAATCAAGACCCTTACTATGATGTGAGGTATCACATATACTTGTCAAGATTCTATTGCAAAATTTGTAAAGGTGGCCATCCAAACCTCCTTAACTTTCAGATTTTCTAGTTCCTTCTGCAGACCCATGGCTAGAATGTTAGATTTAGCATTTAAATTCTGGAGGTTACACCTGTGACAAAACTAAATGAAAGACTGTAATTCATTTGCTGATGACGTCTCAGCCAAGTGTTCACATTAAATAATGAGAGCAGATCCCTTCCCTTAATTTGAAGAGTCCATGGAGCCAGATACAGAGTTAAAGACTCACTTTTCCAATTTTATGACCCTCTTGAATTTCTTATTAAGAGGGTCATAAAGTTGGAAAATTGTGAGGTAGGAGAGGAAAAAAACTGTTTCTCTATCTACTTGTTTCTGCTCAGTCTCATGAATTAAACTGGACAAGGACAAATCCACAGAAGAAAAGATATCCATCCAGATTTATTTGATGTAAGCATTTTATTTTTTATATGCACAGAGGATCATTCATAGGAAAGATCAAAGAAACATGTGGGGCCTTACATAACATTTTTCAAAAAGAAATGTGTGTGTGTGTGTGTGTGTGTGTGTGTGTGTGTGTGTAAAGTGACATAACAGAGGAAAGTGAGAGTCAGGTTCCCAGGTAGGAACAGGAAGTTGTGGGGAGGTGACTAGAAAATGTATGGTAGATGCATTTATTTTGTGAAGTTTGTTATGAAGATAACAGAATCTCTCCTCTTCCTGGTACAGAAGAAGGGAATATCTTAACAAATGGAAATTCATGTCACTTTTATATAGGGAAATTTATGCCCTGCTTGGAGGGGAAAGTGGAGGAGGACAGTGCTCTTCCTGTGTCTGTTGTTTCTCAGTTGCCTTTAGCTTGAAATAACCCTTATACCAAATTGACCTATCTCAAGGTGGTGTGTTCTGATCCTTTTCAATGCCCTTAATGACACTGGCTCAACTGCCTGCTATTCTCTCAACCATGGCACCCAGGATTCCCTCAACTTTCCAACTTTATAAAGCATGAAATGAAAAGTTGAAAGGAAAGGGAAACTTCTAAATCAAGGATTCTCCTTGAGTGAACATCTAATCATCTTCTTTTCCCAGAGGACAATATTGAATCATCCAGTAAACAAATAAGTAAAGGCAATAAGCAGCAAAAGAAGAAATAGGCCTATCAGAATCAAGCAAACTTTGCTTAGATTTTAATAAATGTTATGGCTTACCAACCTCATTATTTGTACGTATTATAATTTTCTGTTTCCTTTACCAAAACCATACCTCATTACCTTGCATGTAAACTTGCACCTCTCTGGGAAGATTCTTCATAGTAGTTCCATTTGGTTAGATTCAATTATCACATTTTTTTTGTCAGTCATGGGGCCTGAACTCTGGGCCTGGGTGCTGTCCCTCCACTCTTCAGCTCAATTCTAGCACTCTACCACTTGAGCCAGAGCACCACTTCCAGCTTTTTCTGCTTATGTGGTGCTGAGGAATCAAACCCAGGGCCTCACTCAGGCGAGGCAAGCACTCTACCACTGAGCCATCTTCCTAGCCCCAATTATCACTTTTAATCAAAGTAATTTTTATTTCTCAGAGAAAACGGGAACAAAGAAGGGAGAGAGAAGTGTAGATAATTGTCAACCACCACATGTAAACATTGGATAGACTAGCAGCGCTCATGAATACACATAACACAACTTTTAGGCATACATCCTTCATTATACTTCTCAAAGAGGCAAGATAAGCACAGCCATAAATAGGCCCAAAGATAGTGTTGGGGCTCAGAAAATAATACCTCAAAGTATGGAGCTTTAAAACACAGACTACTTTGAATTAAAATAAAGAGAAACAGAGTAAAAATTATTAGGTTCATATTTATAAGATGATTTCTTTGTTGCTTTGTATGTCCCTCCCCCATGGCATAACCCCTGTTTTCACTGTATTTGATGTCGGTATAATTTGTGGAGGGGAAGGGAAAAAACAAATTGTTTAAACAGGGATACAGGTGGACCCATTGCAACAATGAGATGGGGAGATGGGAAGAGATGGGAAGGGGAAAAAAATGGAGGAGGCAACAATGCTTGATAATAAATATACTCATTACCTTGCCCATGTAATTGTAACCCCTCTGTACGATATTTTTACAATAAAAAAATTATGATTAGGTTAAAACCAGAATTTTGAGAAAATATTAAGAGAAAGACAATTTAATGTTGAATGCTGGTGGCTCACACCTGTAATCTTAGCTACTCAGGAAGCTGAGATCTGAGGATCACAGTTCAAAGCCGGCCTGGGCAAGGGAGTCTGTGAGACTACTCTTGCCTCCAGCTGGAAGTGGAGCTGTGGCTCAAATGGTAGAGTGCTAGTCTGGAACAAAAAGCTCAGGGATAGTGCCCTGGCCAGGCCCTGACTTCAAGCCTCAGAGCTGCCAAAGTAAGAAAGAAAGGGAGAAAGAAAGGAGAGAAGGAGAGAGAGAGAGAGAGAAAGAAAGAGAGAGAGAGAGAGAGAGAGAGAGAGAGAGAAAAGAGAGAAAGAAAGAAAGAGAAAGAAAGAAAAAGAAAGAAAGAAAGAAAGAGAAAGAAAGAAAGAGAAAGAAAAAGAAAGAAAGAAAGAAAGAAAGAAAGAAAGAAAGAAAGAAAGAAAGAAAGAAAGAAAGAAAGAAAGAAAGAAAGAGACTTGAAGTTGTTCCTTCTGCTTCAGCCAAGGAATCTCTTTAAAAGGAGATTTTGGTATCTGAATATTTTGGATGCTTTTTTAATGACAATTAAGAAAACTGCTAGCAGTCTGAAGTTTGCTCCTCCTTTGAACTGAATTCCCCAGTCCCCAAGGCCAGCTCAAGGAAAGGACTAGTTTCAGGGCCAACTCCCATCCTCTTCCCATTCCAATTGAATTTCCGCTTATTAATGGATGACAAAATGACAAGGGCAGAGACCAACAGCAGTGCTGGTTCCAGAACAGATTTCCAAGGAGGATGTGTCATTTTCTTTGTGCAAGATTTGTTATCTAAGGAGGGGCTTCTTAATCCTTACATGAAAAGTAAAAAAAAAAAAAAAAAGCTCAGCATCTTAAAGCTCAATGAAAGAAATTCATTTCAACCAATGTGGGATCTCTTAACCCTCTAATGGAGTACAGAACCATCTCTCTTAAGTAGGACTCCAAGAAATCAGAATGTGCCATCTTAAAATGTACCTCTTTGGCACAGGGATTATTTTGAGTGGTATTTTGAGAGAACGCACACAGATATAAAGCTCTGAGAAGTTACCTTTTTGTAAGGTAATGTAATTTCCAAAGGAAATGTTTGGTTGTATGTATGTCTCCTTTTCAAGTATTGGGGAAAAGACAGTTAAGTCATTGAAGACTCATCAATGGAGCCAGGGGTAACTTAAATCTGCATACCTGTACTCCTAGCTATGAGGAAACTGAGACAGGAATATCTCCACATAGAGGCCAGCCTGGAGAACAATATGAGACCCTATCTCAAAACATAAGAAGATGGTGGCTCACGCCTGTAATCCTAGCTACTCAGGAGGCTGAGATCTGAGGATCGCGGTTCAAAGCCAGCCCGGGCAGGAGAGACCGTGAGACTCCTATCTCCAATAAACTACCAGAAAACCGGAAGTGGCGCTGTAGCTCAAGTGGTAGAGCGCTCGCCTTGAGCTGAAGAGCTGAGGGACAGCGCTCAGGCCCAGAGTTCAAGCCCCACGACCGACAAAAAAAAAAAAAAAAAAAAAACATAAGAAGAAAGAAAATAAAACTGTGTGACGGACCTTAGCATTTTCCCCCAGTGCTTTTCTTGGCCATCCATTGATTATCTTTACCTGGATTTTGTTCAAACTCTTCATGTTTTGTTTTAGAGATGATAGTAGTTTATCTACGTCAACTCTAGACCTATTCTGGAGATTTGCTTGTTTCGATAGAATATCTCTCCTGTGTACACAAAATTTGCATGCTCTTCGGCCCATTGGCTTTGCTTTTGTTAGTGGATCTTTTCTTATGGGCCATCCAAGTGAGAGCTCATGATTTTGTTCTCCCTGAAGCTCATGGAGTCCTGTATGAGGACATCATGATCTCCACTGGATATATCAGCGCTACTCCAAAATGTTGAAAGCTGGCTGTTATTCTGATATGTGTTGTTTGCCTTTGAGCTCAAAGCCTTTCACTTGCTTGGCAGAAGTCTTACCACTTGAGCCATGTCCCTAAATCCTTTCATGCTTTAGTTATTTTTGAATATGTGTAGGTTTGCACAGGACCTTCCTCCTCCCACCTATTGCCTCCCAGTAGCAGTATGACAGACACTCACCACCATGCTCAACTTATTTGTTGAGACTAGGGGAGGAGGGTCACTAACTCTTTGTCTAAGCTAGCCTTAAACCATGATCCTCTGGTCTTTGTCTCCCTAATTGCTGCCAGAGTCAAAGCTAAGCTCAATGCTTACTGTTTCAAGAGAAAGAACTACTTCACAAAACCTCACCAAAAAAGAGGGAAGAAGAAGCCAAAATTTACTAAGATCTGGAAATCTGACTTAAGGCATGTCTCTCAAAGGCTTGGATAAGGATCGTGACATGCCACTAGAGATTGGTGGAGGAAAGCAAGGGGAAAATCTAAAAGCACGAGACACAAAGCATTTTGAGATATGTATTAAGAATGTTTGGGTAGCAGGTCTGGTGAAATAAGGTCAGGCTTTCCTGCTCTATGGAAGCCATCCAAATGAAGACGGGGCACAGCACCAGGTCCATAATGTGAACAATAACCAGAAGCTCTGATTCTCCATGTCCACGTTAACTGCAGGAGCAGAACGCCTTCCTGTGCTCATCTTCCCTGGTTTTCTTGTTTAACTAACGTGGGAAATAAAATCTTGATCATTTTTAATTTTTATGTCAATAGTAGAACCATGAAAGTATCTTTCTGAACACCTTTAATGGCTGATATTCATAAGCAGCAGTTGGGAGTTCCCACTGTGAATGATGTAAAGCTCCTAAGAATGAGCATAGAAGGTCATAATACCAGCATAAAAAGCTGGTATCCAGCTGCATGTCACTCACTGAGGTGATGTGTTGTTATTCTTTATAAACCTCTCAACTGTTTGTGTTGACTACATTATAATAATTCCAAAAGTAGCAGCCCAGTTGTTCCCAGAAAAGAGAACTTCACAAAACTATTCCTAGCAATACATACAACACACACACACACACACACACACACACACACACACACACACACACACACACACACACACACACACACACACACACACACACACACACACACACACACAGAATGAGAGGGGGGAGAAAGAGAGAGAGAGAGATGTCAAAGAATTTTTTAAAGAGCTATGAATCAAATATGTGAAATCACTGGAAAAAAGTGGTCTCCCCTCCTAGCCCCATTTTCAGCTTTCTGGTTCTAAGAAGTCTTGACTTAAGATGTCAGAAAGATCACCAGAAAGCATCTTATAGACCACGCATGAAGCCTTATCTTTTCCTGATTATGCTTTTATTTCAGAGATTACTTGTCTATGGGGTTCGCAGCACTGATGAACTCCCTCTAAATGTGCAGCAGCATCTCTCAGCCCACGCGAGTACCTCTTGGACAAAGATAAGGTTTCCTTGCTAAACTCACAGTTCAGCCAGTTGAATTCTCTTTCTGACTTAACAATTCAGTGAGAGGGTCTCAGTGGGCAGAAAATCAAAATCAAAATCCCAACACCACCCTTTACCAATTTTCAAACCTTCTCTAAGCTTGCTTGCAAAAATAATTTCTACTTGCTGCACAAACAACAAAGATTCCTGCTCTGGGTTAAGCAGAGAATGTGTTGTAGGATCACTATGAAGGTGTGAAGGAAGTCATTTGGAGTTACATCCTCATTTACTAGCTAAGAGACCTTATGGCTTGTGTCACTCACAATCAGTACTGTTGTTTGTGGCAATAAAGCCACAGAAGTGAACACTTTAATAAACCTGTAGAATAATGTCAAGTTTATAATGGTTGATAACAAGCCCAAAATACCTAAGATCCTAACAAGACCGGTCCTATGATTTTAAAGTCAGATCTACAAGGATGATATTAAAGATGAAATAGCATAGCAATGTATTTGGAGAGGTGAACCTAATCAGATGCCTTTTGCTCAAACCCTGTGGTCACAAAAGGATGGTGTCAAATTGTCATTTTTACAGTAAATGAACCACTTGGATTTCTGATAGCAAAAATAAATTAATAACTCTGGTGGGCCAAAACTAAAACTTACAATTTCCATACTGACTTCCCTGACAAAGACCTTAGTAGGGCTCTTCCTTCTCATCTCAACAACCTTTGCTTTCGCTATCACATTCTCCAGCCCTTACAACTGAATTCCATTCCATTCCACGGATGGAATGGAATTCCTGTGCTAGAGTACTCTATTGGTAAGTGCAAGGCCCTGAGTTTGATCCCAGTACTACTAAAAAAAAAAAACCCATTCCATTTTTATTGAGAGTCTACTTATGTTAAGTATGATATTTAAATCTGAAGCTACAAAATACATGAGGATAATTATAATTGTCACAAGATTATGTTCATATTCCTGAAGACCTAAAAGACACAGAGGTCAGCACAATTGTTACAACCTAGCAAGTGTGTCATCCTGCCCTAGAGAACTTGTGGTCTTGTATCTGCATCTACAGAATGCATCATCTACTGCATCTGCATACTCCCAAGGCATCATATCCATCCATAAAATTTAGGATAATCCAATCCCCACCTTGCCCCCACCTATTCCTTTCTGCCTGCTTCCTATCCTCCCTAAGAGCCAGAGAGCTGGTTCAAGCCTGAGCCCTGCTTGGTTCAGGCCAGCTTCCTTCAGATAGCTTCCACTATTCCATCCCTTATGCCTGGCTACCAGCTGGCATTCAGCACTAAACAAGAGCCTACAATTAGATGCCCTTCTCTGAGGCTGATTCCTTATCTATAAAGTAAATATTAAAGGGGTGAGATTTCCTCCTCCTAAGGCTGAATGAAATAACCTACATAAGTGCTCGGTGAAGGCCTCATCATTTCCCACGTGCCTTGCTTCTCTTGAGAGAACTTGGCCCCAAAGATCAGGTCATTCTCCTCCTCCTCCTACCACCCCCTAGTATGAAGGATACTGTGTCTGATTTATGCAATCCTTGGATGCTCTACCCTCTTATTCACAATGGCCACCCTTGAAACCATGTCACTTGTCTCAGACTATATCAAGATAGCCAAGGGACAGGGCTCTACTTCCTGCCTCCAGCCTCGCCAAAGGTTTTATATGTCTGATTCTGTTTCCTCACTACAGGCCAATGTTGCTCTACAGAATTTTCTAAGTGATGAAGTAGATCTCTATCTGTGTTGTCCAACATGGAAATCATAGCCATAGTCGCTAGTGAGCACTTGAAGTGTGGTCAGTACCATGGAGGGTTGGGAAATGCAAATTATTCTGATTTAAATCATGATACATGGTTGTGGCTATGACCATCCTCTTGGACAGAGCATGTGTTCATGTAACGAGGACATGCGTGCTGTCTCTCCATCCCCAGCCATTACATCACATGGAGTCACTTAACCAAACACTCAGAGTGAACTCCAGCCCACGGGTAACCTAGCACACACACCCT
Source organism: Dipodomys merriami (assembly GCF_024711535.1). Classification (NCBI taxonomy): domain Eukaryota; kingdom Metazoa; phylum Chordata; class Mammalia; order Rodentia; family Heteromyidae; genus Dipodomys; species Dipodomys merriami. The sequence continues at coordinate 53,722,464 of NW_027202271.1, read as the reverse complement.
GGCCCCTGTAGAGGAGCCAGTGATCTCTCCTAATACATTTGCCTCAACACTAAAAAATCTACCTCTCAGGTAGCAACTCCTTTAGGGGTCACTGGCAGGTGAGAAGGAAACAGACAGCAATCTAACTTGGGACTTGAGCATACAGAGCTGAAAAAAGGAGGATATAATTACATAGCCCAGTGCCAGAGAGGATTAGAAGTGCTACAGAAATGTATGGCAGACACCGTATATTCTATAGGTGTGAGGGCAGCATTTCTACAGAGTTTGCCAACACTCTCTAAGTCAAGAAATATCTGCTGCCCCCTCCCCAAAAAAAGAGAGAGAGCAAAGTGAATCATAAATTAGAGCCAAATTGAATATGAGAGATTAACAGGGTAACCAGCCCAGCAAATGATACCGATGAACTGTTCTGCCCACACACTGCTCAAAAGATTGGCTCCCTTATCAAAGGGATATGTGATTTAAATTGAAAACAGATGTTGGACATAAAACATTTTACAGATGAGGAAACTGAGGCTTGGGAAGGTTACATTGTTGGGTCAAGTTCATATGCCTCGTAAGAATTGTAACAGAGGGAAAGATACCCAGGCAGTGGGACTTGAGAACTCCATCCTCAATGGTCCAGGATTCACACCAGGAGGAATGAAGATAGAGACAGAAGAAGAGAGCAACTTAATTCAATCCATGTGTCAATTCAGAGGGAAATAATTAAGAATACAGAAAATCAAAGCTGTTTTAGTACCTGGTGCCAGGCATGGGACCCAAGGCAGAAGTGAAAAATTCAAAACTGAGGATCTAATTTAAAATATGATGGGAGAAATCTTTGATGTGTTGGAACATAGGTTACAGTATGAGATGTGTGTGTGTGTGTGTGTGTGTGTGTGTGTGTGTGTGTGTGTGTGTGTGTGTGTGTGTGTGTGTGTGTGTAAGCAAGATAACAAGTCAATTAGAGAACCTGCACTGAGTCTATGGAAAGGTGTCAAGGCTAGAAATACAAATGTCAACTGGGGAAACTATGCTGATGTGGACCAAATCTCAAAGACTGGCATACAAAGAGAAGGCAGCTACTGCCAACATATCACTAGAGAAGACATTGGCACATACTGCTTTTGCTAGATGATTTATCATTCATTACTTTACCATATTATCCACACCACCAACAGTCAGAAAGGAGGTATTAAAGTAAACATTCACCCTGTGCCTTCTAACATCTATTCTTTTTTTCTACCAGTATTTGGGTCTGATTAAAATCATCCTACTAGAGAATATAAGCACATCCACCACAGAATGGGTCATGTGACGTAATCTAAGCCAATTAATACCTTCAATTCTCCTAGCCACAGTGATTGGTTTAGATCCAACATCCAATCAGCTTCAGTGAGACTTTTGTTAGGAATGCTGGAACAGAATCAGACAGGCTTGCCATTGGGGTTCAAGTCTGAAGGGTGTAGATCTAGAGCATACAATCACTTGCTACCACTGCTACCATTGCTATCACTTGAAGGCAGACAAAGGAATGGTAACTGAAGACTCGAAATGGAAAGAAGAAAATGGGTCATAGGATAAACTGTGGGTCTGGACTCAAACTATGCCTCAAGTTGGAGTCTGTAGCTTTTCCAACATGTAAGCCAGTAGATTCTGTTTAGGATGGGCTTCTAGCATTTGTGATAGATCCTTATCGGACATAGAATTAAGCCTCCTTTTCTAGTTGATGCAAACAAGGCTTCAATAAATTGGCCAACTTGCCCCAATTTATTTATTAAGATTTCAAGTCACTTTTGTAATAAAATGCTGTTTTAAAAAATAAAAGAAACTAGTAGAGAAAAAAATCTAGGTTTTTAAGCTCATTACAATGTGATACGAATAAAAAAAAATAAGACACGACAAAAAGGTGCATGAAGAGGCAACGAGTAAAGACAATGTAAGCCAAAAACAGAGTACAGAGATTGTTATACGTTTCACAAATCTTGTATTTTACTGGTTGTCCCAAATCTCTCCCAAAGGTTCAGAAAGATAGAAGATCAAGGATAGCACTGGTTACCTAGTAGACTATTTTTAAACTAATTATTTATACAGCACTAAAGAGAAATTGTTTCAAGCATAGCATCTGCTCACCGATTTGCTTAAAACCTCAACACTGCCTCTGAGAATAATTCCCTCTTCACTACAGAGAATTACTGTTAGTGTCATGAAACTAGAAAGTAAACTTAGATTCATGAAGGCCCTCAGTTTTCAGCAGGCAAGCCTCCATGGATTATTCTTATTATTCAACCAATCCAATTTTTTTCCTAAGGACAATCCAGTGCGTCCACTCTCCTAGGTGGAAGAGATAGTCTGAGTAGCTCATGCATAACAGCCCTCATTGTTCTAAGCTGGCTTAGAACTCACCATCCTCCAGCTTCTACTTCCTGAGTAGTAAGGTTTTAGGTATGTACACTTGGCATGAATTCAGCTTTCTTTTCTATTTCCTGTCAATTTTGTATGCTTTCCGTAATATGTTTGCTTCCATATAAAGATATGTTTGTGAAGTTATAGACAAGCTACTTATCTCAACCAAATCTACCACTGACATTTATTCTCTGGTCTCGTGTACCACATACATCTTGCAAATTCTCACACATCCAGCTCATTACCAAACACTCCGGGAATTACGGATCAGACATACTAGGATTACAATGACACAAAACAATGGATTAGTGCTTGCTACTTGCCAAGTATCTCTTCTGGGCTTTTCATAGACATTAACTCACTTGATTATAATAACTACCTGTGATTATGCTTCGGCTACTACTCACATTCCCACATTACAAATGAGAAGATTGCCACTCAAGAGGTAAAGAGGCTTGCTGAAGATCACAAAAAAATGTGAAGGGTAGAGTGAGTATTTCTTCCAAGGTCAGCTGTTGACATCATACCCTACCTGTCATCTGCAGAGTAAAAATGAATTAGAAAGAGGTGAGAATATTAATGGACACAGACTGTGAGTGACTGAGTAGGACTGGGGATCTGTCTGAATTTGCATGCTTATCCTTAACCTGGCATCTATCCTAGTGACAGGCAATGCATAAATGGATGACAAGTGACACACAGGACTCTTCTTGCATTGCTTTTGAAAGAGTGAAATTAGAAAGAGTCTAAGTGTCCATCATTATTAGACTTCACTAATTCAACCACATTATGGAATGTTATGCAAAAGGTCAATTTCCATGGGCAATGTGGAGGAAATTTTCTAAGGCAAGGGTCTAAGTGAAAAGGGCAAGCTGCAGGATAATAAGCTCAAATGAGACAGGGGTTAAGGCAATGGCATCGAACATAGATGAAAGAAGAGATCTTTATACATGGAACAAACTCCATAGCCAACAACAGTAGGGACCCCGGTGTTTGGTGACGGTTAATGGTAGTGCCAAAGGACATCTAAGAGGCCAGAGGGGTTAGATGTCCTAATTAGTCTACCAGAAGCAAAAACAGAGGCAGGCACTGTGAATATAGGAAAATACCTTTGTTTATCTAAAATGTTAGAAAAATGAGAAAGATGTCCCGTAGGATAACATGGAACAAATCAAAAAGGACTTTGGAAGATTCAGCATGGAACATGGAATAATGGCTGACCCTGGCTGGCCCTTTGTTCTGGCTGCTCAAAAGGTTATCTGCCTCCTCTACACAGAAATGGCCTATGGCTGACTTACAGACTCCTGTCTGATTAAGGGCTGATCAGGCATCAGGAAGCAGATGTCCAATGAGTCCAGAGTTTCTCCCCTCTCCACTTGCCTCTGCATTGTAGATCTTGAATCTACATTTATCTTCATCACTAACACAAGTTAAACAGGCTAGAGCCCAGGTCACCCAACTTCCAGAGCCTCCCCCTAGGACAAGCCCAGGCACATGTACTATATGCAGTAAGAAATCGTTATTTTCTATGCTTTGTCTCTTCTGGTGTATTCAGTCACCTGGTTACTCTACAAAATAGTCAGTTTCTTGCTGTCTTCAGCTTGAAAGGCCCTACTAAAGGAGCTCAGTGTTGAGTCAGATTAATGTGGGGATGCTGCCCCCTGCAGGTCATGGGAAGCTTGTTCTAGAATAAGGGTAATTACAACTATTAAGTTCTGGCTCCTTTACATGAATTATCTCATTTCATTCTCACAACCACCCCAGGAGATTAACAACTATTATTATCCTCATTTTTCAGAAAAGAAATATGAGTCCCAGAAGGGTTAGATAACCTGTCTGAGATCACACCTCTAATGAGGAACTAGATTTAAACTCTGACCATCTCACCCCAGTATCTGCCCTACTAACATTGTCTTCTGCCTCCTAAAGGAATGTAGCTAACAATTTCTGAGCCACTAAACCAGGACAGGCCTCTTATATCCATTCCCTCCTGTAATCTATTGGCCCTGACAAAGATGAATAAATTGGCTGGGTAAAATGAATTAACTTACTTGCTATCAAATGACCCTTTCTGGTCTGCTCACAGCATGGTTCCATCCATGAGTTCCTCATGCAGATGAGTTGCTCATCTCTTCCTCAGGAGGTTGATGTTGGAGCATGCACAAGGGGGAATGGAGTCCTCTCTGGCCTATGGAAGGCTACTGTAAAGTCAACCCTTGCTTAGAGACAGCCAATGGTCTGTCAAGGAGCTCCCTCAGAGCTACCTGCAGCCCCTCTTACTTCCTGCTCTCACTTGGTAGGTGTCTGACCTGCATTGTGATCTGAGGAGCTTCTGCTCACCTCTGCCCGCTCCACAGGAAATTTGGGCATTTGGGGAATCCACCAAAGCCAATCTGACACTGATCTTCCCTCATGATGCTTGCTGGCATAAAGTAAGTTAGTCATGAATGTCCATGGTTCTACGAAGGATGAACCGTCATGAGGAGCAGTGACGAAGAGGAAGAAGCTAGCTTTGTAATTAGAAACCCCAGACCAGCATCCCGCACCTACCACCTTGGGAAGGTTTCAGCTCCTCACCTCGCCTTGGTACTAAGGTTTGAATACTTCTCTAAAACTCATGCTGGAACTTCATTGCCACTGTTTTAGTATTGAGATGAGAGGACTCTTGTGATGGACTAGGTCATGGGGACACGGCCCTCATGAGCGAATTAACGCTATTAGCACACGCATAGAATGATTGTCACAGGAGTTGGTTCGGAGCAGAGTAAGTCCGGGTGAGGCACGGTGGTGATGGTGGTGGTGGTGATGGTGGAGGTGTCTTGCTCCCTCTGGGCCCTGATGGGTGAGGGCAAATGATTCTGATAAAAGCAGCCAAGACCAAAGGAAGGAAGTGAGGAGGAGGCAAGAGAAAGGCCTCAGCAAACTCAGGCCCCAGGTTGCTTAACAATGGTTTTACAATTGCAATGAGAACAGCACATATACCTGGGGTAAGTAACACACACAGTGCTGTGGGCAAGGGTGAAGCGTGGCTAGGAAGAATCTCAAGCACTCTCCCAGGGACAGAGCAGGGGTGAGAGGTGGGAAGCAGATTCCTTAGGGAGAGGAGGGAACCTAGAAGGCAGGAGACAGCCATAGGCAGGAAGGTGGCACAGTCCCAACCAAAGAACTCTTTATTGTACTCACTTTCCATCCATCAGTCACATGTTTGCCTGACCACCGGGCTGTTGATGCAAAGCTAGAATCGCAGCCACTTCTTCAGCCCACTTGCTTGACCCTTTCCCACCAACCTGGGGTGGTGGAGGGGGGCTAATAGTAACTGAGTAGCTGGGATAGAACTCCAGCGGTACACTCGTGACACTGAGAGCCCCAGGAAAGGACAGTGTCACACGGAGCACTTGCTCAGGTCTCTGATTTTCCAGTTACCCACATAGAATATGTATGCAATTGCTCCCTCCTATTGGTGAACATGTGGATTCTTCCCTTAGGCTACAGCTTCTGGGAGTAAGTTTCACACAAGGATGATATTTGTCTGCAAGATGAGTGAATAAACAACTAATAAAGAAATGACAAGGATGCATTGAACAACTTCCAGGGGCTCAATGACATCCATTACCATAGAGACATTACTATATAGGGTGCCTCCAGACCCGGGTTCTAAGGGGTCATAGGACAAAGTAGATGATGGACAGGTCCCTCACATATTTTCATTGTGACCATGGTCAATTGCTTGGCAAAGTAGAGTTAATGGTGGGAAGATGAAATGTAGGTAACACAGATAAACTCCAGCCACCCTTAGCCCCACCAAGCCCTTGTGAAATCCTACCACAATTCATAAAATCCTTGGAAGGTTTGGATTCCTTGCAAAAGCCAGCCAGCGAGCAACTGTGTTTTTAACCTCATGGAGATGACAAGAGGCAATGCGGAGGCAGCAAACTTGTATACGAACCGCAAGAGCTCATGTCCTCAAACTCATGAAGCTCTTGGTTAACAGCTTCTTATGGGAGAGCAGAGGAGGATGCAAATAACTTGTTCTCTGCAAGAGGCTCCCTGGCAGCCAGCTTTCTGGAAAGCTGCAATCTCCACTGGCCCTCAGTCTCCATGCAGCCTGACCTAGAGAAGCCAGCCAACTGGCCCCACATAGTGGGTTCCCAAAGCTCTGGGAGGAAAAGCCACCAGGAACCCAACTCTTGGGGCATTAATAAGAACAGCAATGAGTGACCTCTGCCTGCTAGTATTCTTTAGTAGGCTCTTCCCTGTACATGATCCTTCTTCATTCTTCCAAGAAGAGTTAGTATGTAGATCCTCTGCACTTCCTAGGGACTAGGAACAGAGTATACATTTGTGTCATGCCTAATTGCTCAACGGTAGACCTAGAGCCAAGAAGTTCTTCTCCCTGGGGAAATGGCAGGCATACATTAAGAGTCTCACCATCTAGGGAAGCCAAAGACTGGCCATGACCACCGGAGAAATGTAAGGTACCTAGTAATAATAAATGTTCCCTCTTTCAGCCCCTCAACCTTTGCCCACTAGTTTTGAATATGAGATATCTGTCCACCCCCACCCCCAAAACAGTTCTCCATGTTGGGTCCAACCATTGAGAGGCAACTGGATCATGATGGCCCAACCTAGTCAATGGATAATCCACTGATGGGTTCATAATTTTGTGGCATTATTAGGAGCTGGAAGAAACCAGAAAAATCTGCCTTAAGACCATAACAGAAATCCTGACTGACTGTCTACTATACAAAAGCCCTTGGGGATGCTCAGTAAATGATTTACTTTTTCAGAGTTGGCCTCGAAACTGTCTCACATATCTGTCCTCTTTTGGGGTCTTTCCACTAAAGCCATACATGTCCTCAATCCTTCATAACCAAGAGCTGGGTACAGAAAACAGATGTGAGAACAACGGGGCTTCTTTATAGGAGACACTGCTGGAAGGACTCTCTTAGGATGCTTTTTGTGATCAAGACCTTGGATACCTTGAATCTTTTGTAATACATATGGCCCTTTCCTTCCTTCCCCCCCCCTTTCTTCCTTTTCTTCTTTGTTTTTTATTCATTCTTTCTTATTTCCTTCTTAACCTTCTTCCTCTATCCATTTCTTCCTTTTACTCTCCCTCTTTTTCTCTTCTCCTTTGTTATTTTTTTAATATAGGGTCAGCTTAGCCTGTAACTTGTACTCTTCCTGCTTCACCCTTCCCTCCTAAGTGCTGAGATTACAGGTGTCCACGACCATGTTCAACTTGTACGTGGCCTTTTCTCTAGCAACTTCTATTCTTATTGTCAAGTAAGCAGAAATCACTGATCTGCCATACTGGGAAGGCCACCATGACAACATGCTGTCTCTGCACATCCCAGCTCTAGCATGTATGTTCACAAGTACTACGTGCTATTTAACTACAAAAAAAATGCCTATTTCTCCTTTATAAAATGGTTGTATTGGTGGAAGTCCAAAATGGTGCAGTTACTATAGAAAATGATGTGGCAATTCTGCAAAAACTTCAAAATAGAATAACCATATGCCCCACAGTTACACTTCCAGGTGTATACCCTCAAGAGTTGGAACAGGGAGAGTGACATTGACCAACTAATTTGTTCAACTCAACTAATTTGTTGAGTTGAAACCTCTTTGTACAACTATGTAACGATAAATAATAATCAAATAAAATGGAATCAAATATCTTGCATACTCATAACAGCCTTATAGCCAAATGGTAGAAGCAACCCAAGTATTAAACAACAGATGAATTAAGAAAGGAAATGTTAGAAACAATAGCAAGAAAGGAAAAACATTTGAGTCTTTATCTTGGGGTTCATTTCACCTAACATCAACTTATCTGACCGTTTCTGCTTGACTCAGACATATACTAGTATTGCAAATAAGGGAAACCATGGGACCTATGTTTCTTTGGGCCTGGCTTACTGCACTTAATATAATTTTTTCCAAGTCTTTCCATTTCCTAACAAATGGGGCAATGTCATTCTTTCTGATGGAAGCATAGAATTCCATTGTGTACAAATACCACATTTTCTTGATCCATTCATCTACTGAGAGGCATCTGGGTTGGTTCCATATCTTAGCTATGGTGAATAATGCTTCAATAAACATAGTTGTGCTGGTAGCTTTAGTATGGTCTTGTTTGTGATCATTTGGGTAAATGTCCAAAAGTGGGATTGCCAGGTCATAGGGGAGCTCTATGTGGAGTCTTTTGAGGAACCTCTATACTTCTTTCCAAAGAGGTTGAACAAGTTTATACTCCCACCAACAATGCAGTAGGGTTCCCTTCTGGCCACATCACCTCCAGCATCTGTTGTTATTAGAGTTTTTTATTATAGCCATTCTAAGGGTGAGGTGGTATCTCAATGTTGTTCTGATTTGCATTTCTGTATTTGATGTTGGTATAATTTGTGGAGGGGAAGGGAAAAAAACAAATTGTTTAAATAGGGATACAGGTGGACCCATTGCAACAATGAGATGTACAAGATGTTATGTCCAAAAACAAACTTTACAACTTTGGGGGGAGAGGACGGAACGGGGATAGGGGGGAGATGGGAAGGGATGGGAAGGGGAAAAAATGGAGGAGGCTACAATGCTTGATAAGAAACGTACTCATTACCTTGCCCATGTAATTGTAAACCCTCTGTATGGTATTTTTACAATTAAAAAAAAAAGAAAGGAAGGAAATATATTGAGCTGGGTGCTAGTGGCTCAACACCTGTAATCCTAGCTACTCAGGAGCCAAGGAATGTGGTTCAAAACCAGGCTGGGCAGGAAAGTCTGTGAGACTATTATCTCCAATTAACCACCAGAAAACCAGAAGTAGTGCTGTGGTTCAAGTGGTAGAGTGCTCGCCTTGAGCTGAAGAGCTGAGGGACAGCGCCCAGGCCCAGAGTTCAAGCCCCAGGACCAACAACAACAACAAAAAAAAGGAAATGTGGTACATAGGGACACACACACACACACACACACACACACACACACACACACACACACACACACACACACACACACACACACACACACACACACAGTGGAAGATTAATTAGTTATAATAAAAGAGAGCAAGCTGGATGCCAGTGGCTCACACCTACAATCCCAGGTACTCAGGACGCTGAAATAGAAGAATTTCAGTTCAAAGCCAGCCCAAGTAGACCAAGTTGGAAGATTCTTATCTCCAATTAACAAGCAAAAAGGTGAAGTAAAAGTGGTTCAAGTATTAGAGCTGTGAGAAAAAATTATGCAAGAGTGTGAGGCCTACAATTCATGCTGCAGTACCTGTACACTCACAGGAAAAGAAAAAGAGAGAAAGTGAGGGAGGGATTGATCGAGAGTAGAAAGGGAAAAAGGAAGAAAAGAGGAAGGAAGGAAGGAAGGAAGGAAGGAAGGAAGGAAGGAAGGAAGGAAGGAAGGAAGGAAGGAAGGAAAGAAGGAAGGAAGGAAGGAAAAAGTGGAGGGGGAGGGGGAGGGAGGAAAAAGGAAGAAAGGAAGGAAGGAAGGAAGGAAGGAAGGAAGGAAGGAAAGGAGGGAGGGAAGAAGAAGGAAGGAAGGAAGGAAGGAAGGAAAGAGGGAGAGAGGGAAGGGAAGAATGGAGGAAGGAAAGAAGGAAAGTAATTAATTCTGCTTATGCTATAACACAGACAGACTTTGAAGTAAAGTAAGCCTAGTACTATTAGCGGAACCTAGAGTAGTCAGTCAACAGACTGAAGTAAAATGATGGTTCCAGCACTGAGTGGAGGGGAAATAGGGAGTTAAGTGTTTAATGGGAAGAGAAAAACAGTTATGGAGATGGACATGGTGACCATCACAGAATAGCATGCATGAACTGGATAAGGTGAATTGGTGGTGGCTGGAGTTTAGCTCCATGCTTAACATGCACAGGCCCCGAGTCCCTGGTCCCCAGCACCAAACAGAAAACAAAATGAAGAACCCAGTTCATTACACTTCAAACTGTTTAAATTTATATATATATGTATATATACATATATATGTTTACCCACGTTTTTAAAAACATGCATTTTATTTGTTTTTATGCGTGTGTCAGCAGGACAGTAAAGAGGGCATTCAGAATATTTGTGTTGATTTTTTTTAGAAGAAAACACTACACAGAGAGCAAGGTGACTAGAGTTTTATGTCCTTAGTGTTTTACAGCATATTTTATTTTGTCTGGAGACTTTCTGGCACCCCTTGAAATTTGCAGAGACACCTAGTCATCACTAATGAAGGGCTAGGATTTGGAGGGCACCAAATAGCAGATCCCGAGAGGCTAAGAAAAACAATATATATGAGCTTATGAGAATCGGAGCTGAGGGAGGGGCTGCCCAAAAGTCAATTTAACTTGGATCTGAGCTGGCAAGCCAGGGACCACAAACATTTTATATTTATGGAGCTTCTCACACTTTATGAAGCCAAAGCACTGTAAATAGTCCATGAAGGAGAGGCGGCTATAGCAAAATGGAAGGGGAAACAACTTGGAAGCAGAGCTGGTTCAGCCACTTAACAAATGTCTACTTGATTTAGGGCAAATGTCTTACTTACTTTCGGTCCCATTTGCTACCATCCATAATGCGTGAATAATATTTACACCCCTTTATTATGACTACTTCCTTTGTATTTCGTACCCACGGTGGGGCAGCCACTTGGAATACAGGTAATCCTTTCATCATTAATCATTCAGTCTTCACAAATGCCCAGTGAGATAGTGTGATCCTATCACACAAATGAGGACACCAAAGCAGGTGCTATTGGTCACAGAGCTATTTCCTCCCACTCTCCTTGGAGGATTTCTGTGTGGCTTCCTGCGTCTCTCTCTGTCCAGTGGTATTCTTTGAGTACTCTCTGCCCAGATTAGGGAGCATGGAATGGCCAGGGAGTTAAAGCCCCCAGGAACCAACCTATCCAATGAATGTGGGAATTGATGCATAAATAAAGACTCCACCTTCCTCATCTTGTTTTAGAACAATCTAGCTGTGTATCTTCTGCAGTATCTTAGAGACTCCTGCAGAATTGAGACCTAGTTATTTATGCTCTCCTTCTCTGGTGATTCACTGCCTATCCTTGCTCTCCATGCATCCTAGGGTCAGCTCTCAAATCAGCTACTGGCACTCAAATACTTAGGATGGCAGCTGAGGCCTAGAAAAACTAAGTTCCTCACCTCTAATTCCTCGCTTAGAAAGCTTGGCCAGCCTACTCTTGACCACTCAATTATTTCAATCCAAAAGTGCCCATTCTTGTCCCTTGGTTTCTCTGCCTTCTACCTTGCCTAGTTGCTGGGAAGGGAAAAAATAACAGGTAAAGAACAGCTCACATCACAGAGCAAACGGTCACAGTATTTTCCCTAGATCTTCATGATATCTCTGTGAGGGAGACAATCAGGTGAGTTGGATGTCCAGAGCCCTGCAAAAATGAATGTACCTTGTACAAGGTAACCAATGGCAATGTGATTCTCTACTCCCCCAGCTCATTCTCCATCTTTCCCTACCTTTCTGAACCAGGAAGCTAATCCCACCAGATATCCTCATCTAGGTCCCTCTGGGTTTCTTGCTTTCAGTTGGGCTCAACTCATAGAAAGTCTGGGCAGGAAGAGAGAATAAAAGGAAAGTTAGGCCCTTACTCCCTCTTTGATAGGCTATAATTTTATCAGTGGCTGCATTCCTCTACCTGAACCACAGTCTTACCTGACCACTTTAATTTTAAAAAGAAACCCTAGATTTGTATAAGTTATTTTAGAAATCTCAAAAAGTGCAGAGGAAATGATCTCAGTTCACTAAGACCTTGGAACATTTTCCAAATGCATCCGTCCTGACCCCTGTCTCAAGGCTCCAGTTCTCGCAAGGTATGGTGGGAACTCACCCTCACCTTACCCTTCAGTGAGTCCTTATGGCTTCTGGCTGTTGTAGGCCCCAGCATGCTTCTCCTCCCATGCCAACGCCTCAGTAAACAACCCTTTCATTACACTCCCTTCACTTAGACCTTCAGGGGTAACAATCTCTTTCTTGTTAAAGCCTGACTGACCCGGAGGTCTTAACAACCCACCAGAAGGGAGGTTGGGGTGGGGGGGGGGAGAAAATAAAATATTTATGGAGCAAATGTCATTTTTCAGGCCCTGAGCTAAGCCTTTTCTGTTCATGATCTTCCCAATAATGTTGTGAGGTGGGTATTATTATAATTCTCATTTCTCAGCTAAACAACCCAGTGGCTAAGAAGTGGGTCATGGCTGCAAATCCAGGTGATTTAGAATTGATCGTCTCTGCCTCCCCACCACCACAAAGACCACACTGTTCTCTAGCCAGGCTTACCTTTAGTCTAAATAGCTCTAGGGACCACAGCAACTAGCCTTCCCTTAAGCATGTCAGCAAATGGAGAACACCCTCCACAGGGCGAAGGTGTAGTGTCTCTGTGGCAAATGAGCTTTCCATGAATGGAAACAGCCTTTCCCTTCTGCTAGGAGAGTCAGAATTTCATGTGAATGTGTGATGACTGGCTAAGGGCCAAGAATAAGAGCAGGAAATGGGAGCCCAAGTGAGATAACCGCCCTGGACATGGAGGGGAGGGGGCAGGGTAAACAGAGGAGTTTCAATTTTGCAAAGCATTTGAGAGCTTGGTGGATTAAAGATGGCCCTTGGGGAGATCAGAGATGTTAGGAAAAGGGGTAAGGGGACAGCCTTGGCAGGCAGCAGAAAACCAGTGCTGGCGGAGCAATTAACGGGTGTAGCAAATGGGTTAGGAAACCACAGAATTATGCATAAAAATAATATATGTACATATACGTGTGTACGGCAATATAATATGGCAAAATACACCAGACCAGACTTGTGCTTAGTAGCTGAAAATATTTGTGACAACATGTTGGAATGAGAAACATATGGAATAAAAGGCAGCTGCCATTTGGGTTAGTAGCTTGAGCCACCGTGGTTTGTCCCCATGGGCATCTGGAAGTACTAATCAGGAGAAGAAAAACAAAAACAAAAACCCTCAGAGTCCTAAATGAAGATGTGGAGATGAATGATCACAATAAATATAGTTTTCCCCAATATCTGATGGTTACGAATTACATTAGAAAAATTCTAGATGGAACCAAGTGCTGGTGGCTCATGCTTATATAATCCTAGCTACTTAAAAGATGGAGATCTGAGGATCTCAATTTGAAACCAGCCCGGCAAGAAAGTCTGAAGCTCTTATCTCCAATTACCTACCAAAAAACGAAGCAGAGTTGTGGCTCAAGTAGTAGAGTGCTAGTACTATGCAAAATAGCTAAGGGATAGTGCCCAAGATCTGAGTTCAAGCTCTAATATTGTTGCGTATGCACACACAAACACACACACACACACACACACACACACACACACATACATACACACACAACCTACAGGTACCACAAGACTCATTAGAATAGCATAAATGTTACTTCACCTTCTTTCAGCCAATCTACAATTTGTCCATTATATATTACATGTATACATATATATAATATATAACACTCAGATGCCAGGCATTTTATATTCATTATTTCTCGTTCTCTCTAAAAGTCTGCAGGCAGCATTATTGCCCTCAGATTTGAAAATAAGGCACAGAGAGTTTAAGTAACTTATTTATGGTCATCTAAGTAGCTAGTGTGGAGTCATGTCATTGGATTAAGCAGCTCACCCTGTTTCTAGGCACATTCAGTTACCCCATGGTAAATCCCCAAAACCTGTGCTCTCAAAATGGCCCAATCCTCTTATTTTCAGAAGGGAAAACAGGGCTGTAGGTTGGGAAGATATCTTGCCTACACAAGAGACAGCTCTAGACTAGAATCCAATGGCATCTGGGAGGAAAAATCTTCAAGATTCTCAAACTACATTCTTGTATTTTAATACTAGTTTCATCTTTCCAAGACCAGGAAGCCTGGGCAGCAAGGTAGCCCTTTTTTTTTCAAGCACAGTAGCACATACTCTTACTATTCACATTTTCATTTGTTCATTCAGCAAACATTTCTCAGGTCCTTACTTGGTGCCAAGAAGTATGTGCTATGAAAATATTTTTCCAATAAGTAACTAGAAGGTGCTGGGTTTGCATTTTCTTTTGGTTTGCAGTTTTTCTTTTTACTTCTTCTTCATTTTAGCACATTCCCACTTAACTCACTGCGTCAGATCCTCGAATGCTCCTCAAAAAGCTCAGCTGAGGTCCTAATCAGCATACTGTTCTCTTTAGAACATTTATGATCAAATAACAGCCCTTGGTTTTTTCCCCCCATGGTAATTGTGTTTTCTGTTCAGTAACACTGGGCAACTGCAAAGGCATGTTGTTTTCTTTAGCAAATATGAACAGTGAAGGCTCTTTATATTCTGGTTTCTGAGCTGAGAGGGTAATTGAATGAGTGCTTTGTAAAAAGGCTCTGAAAAAAATAATAAACCCACATGGATATGGATATTTTTATTAGAAATCTAGAAAACTTTAGGGGAAAGGGAAATAAAATAAAATTTCCAAATACCAAAATATTCTGAGCAAATAGATCAGAGCAAGTGCCATGTTCCTTCTGGCCCAGTCATCAATAAGTATTTTCTCTGTAACAGAGACAACTTCCTGAAACTTAGTGGCCAAGCACAGCAAATGTTATTTCCTATGATTCTGCGGGTATGCTTGGTGGTTTATCTGGACACCCTTTGCCCTTGGAGAGGCCTAGATGTTTGGGGGGGGGGGTTCACCTGGGATGAATGGGTATCTCTCCTCCTCCCTAGAGCTTCTTCATCTGCTGTGAAGGGGTTCTCAGTAGCAAGAGAAGACAAACCCCAGTGCAGTCTTTTCAAGACTGCAGTCTTGAAAAAACCCCAGTCTTTTCAAGACTTCTTTCTATATCATGGTTGCTACTATCCCATTGGCCGAATCAAATCACAAAGCCAATCCGAGTTAAAGGGATAGATGAACAGTTCCACACCTTAACAAATGAATCAATAAAACATTGCATCCCCCCTTTATTTCTTTATTCCTTCAGCCACAGGGACTTATTCTAGCTGAGACTTTTAACCCTCAGCCCTTCCCAGAAACTTTCTATCCCCAAAGAAAGCCACCTCACTTGAAGATACATCCCTTCTTGGGGACAGCCTACCCATTTGAGCTACTATAAACAAAATACCTAATGATGGCGTAGCTTATAAATAGCAGGGGTTTTTTCCTCACAGTTCTGGAGAAACCCAAGAAGAAGACAAATCATTAGAACTAAGAAGCAGTAAAGCGGGGTTCAGATGAGGACCTTTCTCTAGATGGCATGGGGTTATCTTTTCGTATTTTGTTGAGATGTTTGTGGTTTGTTTGTTTTGTTTTCAATAGGTCTCCCTGTGTAGCTCAGATTGGCCTCAAACTCCAACTCTTGATACTCAAACCACCTCACTCCCTAACAACGCGCCCCCCCCCCCCAGCCTCCAGGTAGCTGAATTACAAACAAGGGCTATCACATCTGGCTTGGCTTCTTATTTTATTCTCCCATGGTGGAAAAAGGATAGAGAGCTCCCTGGGGTTCCTTTTACAAGGGCACTGATCCCATTCATGTTGGCTTTGCCCCACTTGGCCTACACAACCAGCTCATTTGGATCTCAGGTATTCAACAGTGGGAGGGAAACCTTGGCCCTGGCCATTACAGAAAGCTAAAGGACTAGCTTGCCTTAGGCGGATCTGCTATGGAAAAATCAAGATGCTAGCTGGGGCAGTGGCAATCTTTGGCCCAGGTGTCTAGAAGGCTTATAAATGGAAAGAATCTCTCCTCATCTCAGCCACATCTGTTTAAGAAATGTGCTACATCTCCCATTCAACTGTAATCTTCACATCCATTCCTTCAGGTGACCCTGTGCTTTAACAAGCCCCTTCTAGGTTGCATCGGGCAGGATTTGCCATAAACAGGATTTGCACCCAACCACAGATGGCTGATAGGCTGATAAGGAGAAGAAGCCGGTGGCATGTCTAAGGTGCTGATTTGTCATATTGCTTTGTCCTTTGGATAGTATATTTATCTGATCTGTGCTGCTATAACATAGGGTAGTGCGTAGGGCAGTGTTTAGAGAAAAGTTATTTATTTGGCTCATAATTTTGGTAGCTGCAGGGTCCAAATAACACAGTTCCAGCCTCCTGGCAAGGGCTCTTTTTGTGGCATTACAATATGGTGAAAGAGCAGAAAGGGAAATGGCCACATGTAGACGAGGAATCCGGTAGAAGTGCCAGTCTCACTTATAACCACCCAGTCTTACAGTCTGTGAGATCAGCATTCATCCCATGATCTAATCATCTTCCACTAGGCACTACCTCCTCAAGTTTCCACCACTTCAACACGGCCATGCTGTTCCCAGGAGATAAACATTCGAAGGATAGAGCACACCCAAACCACAGCAGATGGCAAGCCATCCAAGCCAGGGAAAGGACTGACATACGAGCTTAATGGTGACTACCAGGAGAATAAAGAGCATTGCTTGGATGTGAAGCCAAATGCAAAACTCCTCTCTGATGAATTAAATTTACACTTAGTCTCCGGTATACCTACAGAATGCCCTGCCCCCACTGCAGCTCCTACAGATGCTCATCCTAGGGGTACCACCTGACCCCATGCAGGAGGCAAATGCAAATGGCGTGTGCACGCGCGCGCGCACACACACACACACACACACACACACACACACACACACACACACACAGAGCAGCGACAAAGCCCACATCCTTGAGAGAGAGTTTGGAAGTTGCTGTGCTATGTATATTCATCTTCCCTGGCCTCAGTGTTACTAGTAAGGATTGTCTCTCCTCATCCTGAAAAACAGACTAGTAAGAAGAATGGAGATATGAATATAGACACACCAGTGAAAAAGCATGATCTCTCTCTCTTTCTTTCTCTTTCTCTTTCTCTTTCTCTCTTTCTTTCTCTCTCTCTCTCTCTCTCTCTCTCTCTCTCACACACACACACACACACACACATACACACACACACACACACACACACATACACACACACCAGGTGTTAGCATAGGCTAAGGTAAGTATCAAAGAATCTTAGTTATGGTAATGACCCTGTATCAGGAAGGGGGTTAAGATTTCTATAAATATTCACAAACACTCATAGCTACTATTCGTTGAATCCTCACTGTGTACCAAATATTGTGCAAAACATACAAAAGGTCAAAGAGACTTAGGCTTAGTCTAGATACGTGCCAATATCCCAAGTAAAGAGGATACTGAAAGGGCTTAAGCCAATGTAAAGAGAATTCTCTTAGCCAAAGATGGGACCATTTGAGAATGAATAAAGATAGTAAGATAGATTGCTCATTGAGTAAGGCGGCACATGTCTGTAATTCCCAGCTAGTCAGGTAGGAGGTAGGAGAATCATAGTCTAATACCTATGCAGGTAAAAAGCATAAGACCTAAATCTGAAAAGCAAGCTAAAAAAGAAAAAATCTGAAAGCCTGGATCAAATGGTAGGCCACTTGCCTATCAGTTCAAAATTATATTAACTGAAATAAACGGAGACCTATCACATGTATTTATTTCTATGAGCTTTAACATTTTCCAAAAGCCACAATCATTTCCCTCCAGATTATGTCAATGAATTCCATATACATAATGCTGTCGACTAAAGAAGGAATAGAATCAAGGATCTATTCTTTTGTTTTCCTGTGCCATTGAATGGTAGATGTAGTACAGCTTCTTTAAAAAGTCTTAGAACTAACAAATAAAGAAGTAATCCTGGAATTCAAGTCTGACCATTTGTAAGCAATAGTAAATTCAAAACATTCAGCACTGAGCATTGACTTCTACACCTTCAAACAGAGAAAACCAAACAAGGTACACCTCTTAAAAAGTACCCACCCTTAAAGTGGTCTTGACAATGGAAACCACATCTAACCAGGATCAAGAGTTTTTTTTAATCCAATACCAACTTACATGGCCCTCAAATCACATGGACCTCATCTGGATACTTAAAAAGAAAATAAACTTAGAAACATTTACAAAAACAATTAGAACTATAAACATTGGTTAGATTATGTGGTGATATTAAGCAATCATTGTTAATATTTCTGGGGTGATAATGGTCATGTGCGATATTAAGAACAAAAAGCTCTGAGTTTTAGAGATGGACACTGAAATATCTTACAGATGCGGTGATGTGATGTCTGGAATTTGCTTCAATATAATATTGAAGAGGAAATGAAGGAGAAGTATAGATAAAACGAGTTTGGCCGCAACTTGATCATTGTTGAAACTTGGTGATGGGTACATGCTGACTTATTACATAATTCTGCGTTTTTCCACGTCTGTTTCAAATTTTCCATAATGAGAGTCTTAAATATCTATGGATAAAGAGCCTTAAAGATCTATGAATCTGACAGGTGGGTGGGTAGCAGGGGAGAGTTCTTTGAAGCACAAGTGTGATTCATGGCTGTATGTTTGGATTAAGGCTGGATGTTGGCTAATAGTTGGGGCCCCAGAGAGAGGGAAGGAAGGGAATGTGCTAGGCACATTGTGAGACTGAACACTACGTTGGAACTCTAGGACAGTCCAAAAACCATCATCAGGAAAACATAGCAAGAGGTGAAGGGAGACCGCAGCATGGGGGACACAGAGCTACTTACTACACAGAGCTGCCAGACTAGTGTTCAGACCCCACCTGCTGGCAGACACAGGGCACTCCATGTCCTGCCAACACTGGGCAGATGGATTCCAGAAGTAGGCGGGGCTAGGCCTGCCTGTAAAGGTCCTATGCCTAAGCCAAGTGCAACAGGAGACAGGCCAAGGGGACAACCTACAGTGCCCTCACCCTTGGAAAGGACATCAGGACAACTCTGGGAGAGAACATGCTTGCATCTTAGGAAAGCCTTAAGCCAGAGCTCAGGCCCTTTGTGATTTAGATCATATTTGGGCCCTATGTCCCCAGCCATACCTGGCTGATGCAAAAGTGCTCCCCTAAACCAAGAAGGAAAACATCTGTAGGCTGAGCTCAGCCCCTCACATTCCTCTCAAGAATATGAAGTAAGACAAAGAAGCCAGGACTGAGAACTGTGAATGACACCTGACGCAATTGCTGGACTGGCAGGGCCTCCCATGTCCAGCAGGTGATAATAGTCCATCTGGGGTTGACTTCCGTTTCCTCAGATAACTTTGGGTAATAACTTGCTTATTCCTCACAACCACCACAGGGACTAGAGAGCCTCATTTTCTCCATGAGGAAACTGAAGCACACACTAGGTATAGGAAGTGGCCATGGCGAGAATGAAATATGGACCTTGCACTTCTGAGCATCTCTGAACACCTCTCTGTGGTGCTTGGGTCCTTTCTTTTTATAATCCTTAAGTTGTTGTACAAAGGAGTTGGCATTTATCAAAGCTGTTTGTGAGTGCAATGCATTTTTATCAATGTCCACCCCTTTCAAAAGTCTCAGACATTCCTCCCCTAGCCACCCCTTCCTTCGTCTTCTTCATTTTGTAGGTTATACATTGAATTCTTGACTGTATCCTCCCTTTCTTCTCTTCAAATACCTGCTTCCTGGCATTTATTTTGTTGATCTTTGTCTTTGCCTTTCTAAGGAATTACACTATTTGAGTTCTCCCTTGAACCTACCACATTTCAGTTAATACATCTGTATACACTTACATACCACCTAATGTATTTACTTATAAGTTTATAAGTTAAATCTAGCTTCCACATTTAAGGGAAAACATGCATCCTTGCCTCTCTTGGCCTGATTAAGTTCACTTAACATAATTTTCTCCAAGTCTTTCCAATTCTTTCCAAATGGTACAATATCATTCTTTCTAATGGATGAGTAAAATTCCATTGTGCATACATACCCCATTTTTTAATTCATTCATCCAGTGATGAACATCTGATGAACATCCCATACCTTGTCTATGGGAATAGTGCTGCAATGAACATGGTTTTGTTGGTGACTTTAATGTACCCTGGTTTATACTCTTTTGGACACATGCCCAGCTTTGATTCTTCTTTATGCAGAAGAAGAAATGGAGGCTTAGAGATGGCCATGCTGCCCAGAGAAGCTGGAGGAGCGGAGAACCCTTTGCACTGCCTGAGGGCCAGAGAACATGACTGA
Organism: Dipodomys merriami; assembly: GCF_024711535.1. Lineage (NCBI taxonomy): Eukaryota > Metazoa > Chordata > Mammalia > Rodentia > Heteromyidae > Dipodomys > Dipodomys merriami. The sequence goes on along the minus strand of NW_027202271.1, from coordinate 53,702,018 downwards.
TGACCCTACAGTCCAGTGCCATGCACAGGAGCCCAAGCCTCTTTGTTTTCCATTGAGCTGACCTTGGAACGCACCTCCACACTGCAGACAGCTCGAAGAGTTTTCCATACTTGGTCCTGACTGAAACAACAAGAATCATGATGGGCTTCAGTCACCCACACTAGAACCCTGTGTGCTTAACCCTCTGCTTTGGAGCTCAGTTGCCAGGAAAAACATCCTGTAACAGAGCTTCGATCTCAGATGTCCAGTTATGCGACCGAGAACCCATTTTGTCCCTGCCCCATCAAATCGACGCCCTTAGAAGGCACCCTTGTTAACCAAAATAAACAGTCAGCCTCTCCACACAAAGAAGGCCTTGATGAGAGGTGGCCAACGCGTGGCCAGGATGAGATGAAGTGCTGACAATTCCCTTTGGAGAAGACATCTCTACAGTTACATATCACAAAGTAAACAAACAGAGTGAACCACTAATAAGAAAAGAAAAATAAATAAATAAGAGACCCTTGAGGACATAGCAAACAGATTTTAAATGATACCAGACTAGAAAATAAAGTCCTTCCCTGTCCTGTTTGTTTTTCCACCCATCACCTCCAACCCTCAAAGTTGTTTTTATTCTTTTTTAAGCCACTAAAAAAGAAAAAAATATATACATGAGTCCATCTGAATTAAGGTTGTTAAATGAAAGGAGAGAATGCCATAAAGAATACCAGTTGTTAAGAACCTGCAGCAAGCTAGTAGAACTTGGCCACCACTAATTCCATCTACAGAGAAGCCACCAGCCCCACACCTACACTCATGCCCTAGGATCCACAAGAGGAAATGACCTGTAAAACTGGTAAAGCTGGAAGTGGAGACGCTGCTCAAGTGGTAGAGAATCAGCCTGGAGTAAAAAAAAGCCAAGAAAGAATGTGAGGCCCTGAGTTCAAGCCCCAGTACCAGCACACATTCATGTGTGCACACACACACACACACACACACACCTTGAAAAGCCAATGGATTTACAAAGACAAAAGAAAAGAGGGCATTCCCAGCTTTAAATTTTTTTATTTTATTATACAGGTGATGTGCAAAGGTTAAAGTTACATAGGTCAGGTAAAGAGTACATTTCTTTTGGGACATTGTCCCCCCCTTCCCTCACTCTCTCCCAGTTTTTCCCTCTTCTCCACACCCACAGTTGTACAGTTCATTTTCAACACAGTGTCCAGTGAGGACCACTGCTGCATTTGTTCACCCCTTGTCCTCCCATTTCTGTGCCTCCCCTTACCCTCCCAAAGACAGATAAGCAAACAAACAAGACAAAAAGAAAACATAAACAGCAACCAAGATAAAAACCTCTTGCTTCTATTTCCTGGAGTTCATTTCAATAAATACTATTTTATATGATCAGGGGCACATAGGCATTGCATTGCACATAGGCATTCACTGTGTGTGAATGCCTAGAGTCCTGTATAACTTGCCATGTAAGAGGGTACTCCTTCTTAAGTAGAGCAAGAGAAAAGAGTGGAATATTGGAGTTTTCTGAGGAAGAATGACACTCTGAATTATATGACCATCTCTGGACAATGGTGCTTAGTAACTGGTGACCTCAAGCAAGTCACTCTGTCTCTCAGAAACTGTTTCTTCATATTTATAACTAGAGTGGCAAAACAGAACCCACTCCCTAGGGTTGCTGTGCTAATTCATTCTGTGATACATTGGACCCCTGCCATAACACTCCACTGATATTCTTTGTACTAAGCGTAATTTTATCATTGTTGTTGGAATTGGTATGCTATGTTTCTTTTGAGAAGTAGGGAAAAATCAAAGCTGTCCCCCAAAGCTTAAGCAGCAGGTATGATTCTGGTTTGTATGGAAAATATTTTTTTAATGCAAACAAAAGTTGGGTGCCAGTAGCCCAGCTACTTGGGTGGCTGAGTTCTGAGGATTCAGAGGCCAGCCTGGGCAGGAAAGTCTGTAAGACTCTAATCTCCAGTTAGTCACCCAAAACCAGAGGTGGAGCTGTGGTTCAAGTGGCAGAGTACCAGCCTTCAGCAAAAATGCTAAGGGACAGTGCCAAGGCCCTGAGTTCAAGCCCCAGTACAGGCACAGACACAGACACAGACACACAGACACACACAGACACACAGACACACACACACACACACACACACACACACACACACACACACACACACACACACACACACACAAAGACACTTAGAGCAGAGACAATGATCAGTTGGAGATTAGAACCTACATACTCCTCACATTTTAAAAAAATGTCCAGATGTTGAGGCTAGGGTAAGACAAAACTGCTGATCCTAATGAACATGATATTCCCCAACCATCCAAAGTGAACGACTTGCATAAACATCTCTGGGTGTTCTTGAAATGAACTCAACAGGGTGCCGAGGAAAATTCAGAGGGAAGGACATAAGTTCACCAGGGTGTCGCCAAGTCTGGAAAAACCTTTTCCAACAGCTCAATTCTCAACCACACATCCTTAGTTTGAAAGCACAGCATTTAAAAAGCCATCGGAGAAAGCACTGGCTGGAAAGGAAAGTCACTACTCCTGACAACCAAAAGCTTTCCCTTTGCTCCTTTCACCAATTAGTAAAAATACAACCTTGATCCCAAAGCCAAAACAAACTGGTTCCATTCATGTGGCTTTCCAGATGATTGAGCAAGACCAACACTTGGAACTCCTTCAGGTCCATTCTCCTAAGGAACAAAGTCCAAGGCCACATTTAGCACTGCAAATCAAATGCCCTGTAATGCATCTTGAAAGAAGAACAAACTAGTCTTGAAGAAGTATCTTTCTATCACTTAAGCCCTCTCTGAAACAGCCAATGTCGAAAAGAAAGAGTTCTCAACAAATGCATAGAAACTAGAGCCATGGAATGAACTCAGAACCACTAAGAAACTTGAGAACGACATGAAAGGGACAAGGGGAAGGAACACAGGGATTGAAACAGAAAATTATGACAGTGTATTAATACCTATTGCAGCATAAAAATTAACGCAAAACAAGAACTTTCTGATTTCACAGCTCCTAATGGCCAGTAATTCTGAAGTGTTTTACCTAAGTGGCTTCTACCCAATCTTTCATTAGGTTGTAGTGAAGATGTTGGTCAGTGTGCATTCATTGAAGGCTAGACCAGGACTGGAGGATCTGCCCTAAATCTTGTTGCTTATAAGAGTTCTTGATTTCTCCTCCAAGAGCTGCTTGAGTATCCTCTGGCGATCGTTTCCCCCAGAGTAAATGCTGCAAGGAAGAGCAAGGTGGAAGAAGCCACATGACTTCCATGACCTAAACTCTCATTTCTGCAGTATCAGCCCTAGAGATGCCATAACGAAGGATAAAAGAGCATACATGCCAGGATTCAAGGCTCCTTGAGGCCAACTTAGACCTAATCACCCTAGGTAGCCAAACAGAGAAGAGATTTACTCACAAATAGATTTTAGTTACAAAACAGAGGATAGATGCAAATGGTAATTCAGCCAGCAAAAGTCATGAATCCTTAAACTTGTAACATCAATGAGTATGTGATGCTTCCAAGAGTGAAAAGGGAATATTCATGCTTTGTTCAATAGTAGAAAGTTGATGTATTTGCCTTCATGCCTTCATACTTCCTGAACAGAAATAGGAGGAGGAGCTAAAGAGGACATTTTCAAATGCTGTTGATCAATCAACACAATGTAATGTTGTGTTAAGGGAAACCCAAGGCTGATGAGATTTGGCTTCTTACCAAGGCAAAGGTGAATGTGGCTCAGATTTGGATAGTGGAAAACCACTTTTCTATGCAAGGGTGAATTCTGAAACAGAGGTGGACAGGTAGGTATAGAATAATGGAAGACTGCAGGAAGTCCATGGGAAAGCAGGATAAGCACATAATTGTACAGAAACCCTGATCGCAGTAGACCCAGAAATGGAGACCAGGGCTCCTTTCCATTCACACTCTAAAAATTACAGTCCAGTTTTCTTCAGTGCCACAAGATTGCCCAAAAGTATATACAGTGCCCATTTTAGGTCTCTAAAATCCACTTGTTTCCTATCTTAAGCAATTTCAAAATTCAGCAAATATTTCAAGAGGAATATTGAACATGTATGGGTACCATTCACTGTTTCCACCTTTCCCTCCTCAGCCTATACTTTTAATCCTTCTAGACCCACAACACAAAATTTCAGCCTTTTATTAGCATCTCTTCTGTCTTGGCTCTCTTGCTCAGTTCTCAAGTCTCAAATTACTTGGAAAGGGGATGAGGCTGCAGAATGTCAACTACCCTCTCTGTGGTTCCATCTATTCCTGGACTTTTTTTTTCTTTTGATCTCCCAAGGCATGGCTGTCTCTGAAGTTCATTTATGTCTTTAAACATATTTTTTTTACCTATTTCCCAGCTTTCCTAGTCTAATTTGAGCTGTCATTACCTTTACAAGTAAACGTTATGATTTCCAAGTATATGAAGATTTTTATGTCTCTCTGTTAGTCATTTGTATCTTAGCATCATGCTCTCAAATATTTCTTTGAAGCTAATTGTACATGATTTAACTTAAATATCTGTGCTCACAAAGAATGTATACGCTCTAATTACTGGATAGCTATATCTCTATGCATCTTGGCCAAGACTTAGGCCAAGTGTCTAATAGTCTATAAATTTGCTAAAATTTATTTGTTGCACCAGTAAAAATAAGATTTGGGTTGAAATCATAAATCATCTGTTTATAGATTTATTTTTCAAGGAGCTGGGAAGGTGGCTCAGTGGTAGAGTGCTTGCCTTGCATGCCTGAGGCCCTGGGTTCGATTCCTCAGCACCACATAAGCAAAAAGAAAAAAAAAAGCTGGAAGTAGCGCTGTGGCTCACGTGGTAGAGCTAGCCTTGAGCTGAAGAGCTGAGGGACAGCGCCCAAGCCCAGAGTTCAGGCCCCACGACCGGACCCAAAAATAAAAAAATAAAAAATAAAAATAAATAAAAATTTATTTTCAAATATTTCACTTTTCTTAGGTATTTTGAGCTTTTATTATTTTATATACTATTTTATTTTCTTGGCAAGTTGAATTATGCCTAATTGAAATATCCCTAATTATGCCTTTTATCTTTAAAAAAATAAATTTTCAAATATTGACACAACTTAAATTGTCTTTCCCAGAACAACTAATAATTACCTGTCTTCTTCCATCTTTCTGTGTTCAATTGTTTGATCCCTTTATGTTTTTATATGTCTCTGATAAACAGCATGAAATTAGACTTGTATATTCAATTTGTATTTCAATTCTGTATATTAATCCAAAATGTCATATGATTTGAAGGCTTAATCCATTTATAAAGTTTTAAATTATTTTTACTTATTTATATCATCTTTAAAAGTTTTCAACTGACCTCCCTTTTCCATTCTTCAAGTGACCTTTTCTCCCTGCCTTAAAAAAAAAGTATTTAAGAGTGAGTGTGGCAGCTCACATCTGTAATCTCAGCAACACAGAGGTCAGAGGGATGACAGTTTAAGCCTAGTGCAGGCAAAAAAATTAGCAGGAGTCATCTCCACCAATAATCCAGATGTTGTTTTCCTGAGAACAAATTCATATCTTTTGAGTTATCCTGTCTTTGCCCCTCTAGTTCAACAAATTGCCCTCGGCCTGCACAGGATTCTCACGGTTCATATGCATATCACATGATGTTACTGCAAAATGGTGCAGCTCACAATCAGTTCCCCACCCAGAATGAAATGAAGAGAAGTCTGACCAAGTTTCCCTTCTGAAAGGCTGAGGTCAGAGCAAGGACTCCAGTCCTAGCTCCACAAGCATGATTTCAGCGTGATACTTAGGTTCTCAGAGCTTTAATTTCTTTTTTTTTTTTTTATTGTGAAAATACCGTACAGAGGGGTTACAATTACATGGGCAAGATAACGAGTACATTTCTTATCAAGCATTGTTGCCTCCTCCTTTGTTTCCCCTTACCATCCCTTCCCATCTGCCCCACCCCCACCCCACAGCTCCCCCCCCCCCCCCCGCGCTCCCCCACTCCCCCACCTCCGCGCCAAAGTTGTAAAGTTCGTTTTTCCACATAACGATGTGTACATCTCATTGCTGCAATGGGTCCACCTGTATGCTTATTTAAACAATTTGTTTTTTCCTTTCTCTTCCACAAATTATACCAACATCAAATACAGTGAAAATAGGGGTTATACCATGGAAGAGGGACGTACAAAGCAACAAAGAAATATCTTATAAATACATTAGAAACAATAGCAAGAAAGGAAAAACATTTGAGTCCTTGGAGTTCACTTCGCCTAACATCAACTTATCTGACCTTTTTTGCTTGTCTCAGACATATACTAGTTATTGCAAATAAGGGAAACCATGGGACCTAAGTTTCTTTGGGCCTGGCTTACTTCACTTAGTGTAATTTTTTCCAAGTCTTTCCACTTCCTAACAAATGGGCAGTGTCATTCTTTCTGATGGAGGCATAGAATTTCCATTGTGTATAAATACCACATTTTCTTGGTCTATTCATCTACTGAGGGCCATCTGGGTTGGTTCCATCTTAGATATGGTAAATAATGCTGCAATAAACATAGTTGTACTGGTAGCTTTAATATGGTCTTGTTTGTGATCATTTGGGTAAATGCCCAAAAGTGGGATTGCTGGGTCACAGGGGACAGAGCTTTAATTTCTTCACATTAACTGAGGTTGCATTTATCCAACCAAAGGTAACTACCTACTGCAAGTCAGGCACTGTGTTGGGGCTGGGCATCCATAATTAAAAATAGAATTCCTGCCATTTGCTGAGCTTACATTCCTATGGGAGAGAGAAATATAATTCCAATTTGAAGTGCACTGAGGTAAAATTATAGAAGAGTATGGGACAAACTAACTTACCATAGGGATTATAGATAATAATTATATCTACCTCATGCATTTTGGAGGGAATTAAATGAGATTAGAAGTCTGAGCAGTGCTTGGTGTCTGGCCAGAGTTCTAGATATGGCCACTACTTATGTCATTTCAGCAGTATAAGATGTCTATCTTGAGGCTGACAGGTGTTGTATATTTTCCTGCTCGACAGGCCATTCTTATGCTGTACATCTGTGGTTCATTCTACTTCAGATCTAGCTGGGGTTGCCTCTTCCTAGTATCTGTGGCCTGTGGTCTTTCATAGTCTTGGTTTATAGATGAATCACCCCAATCCTTTACTTTCTTCTGTATGTATCAGTATGTCCAGATTTTCATTTTTTGTGCCTATGCTGGGGCATGAACTCAGAGGGTGGACACTATCCCTGAGCCTTTGTGCTCAAGGCAAGCGACTCTACCACTTGAGCCACACCTCACTTTCCACTTATTGTTAGTTAATTGGAGGTAAAAGTCTCACAGACTTTCCTGCCTGGGCTGGCTTTGAAACACAAGCCTCAGATCTCAGCCTCCTAAATAGCTAAGATTACAGGTGCGAGGCACAGCTGTTCAGCTATTTTCAAGGAAACTGGTGGGACCAGTGTCCTCCCAAATAAATTCACCTTCTTGAGTGGGGTTCTATAGCTTGCAACCATTCCAGAGGCTGATGACCCCTACCTGAGTATTCCTTCACCACCATGAGATGTTTTTTGTTCATACTACATCCCTCCCTGCTTCCTCAGCTCCTCCCCAGATCCATCTACCTGGAAATAAGCTATTTAGAGTGCAAGGGTAACTTCTGCATCTTCCATCATTCAGAGGTGCTCTCCAGGAGAAGCAATCTGTCAGAGCAGAAGCCGTCCTTGGAGGGCCACTAGGAAGTCTGTGAAGCCAGCTGAGATGGAAGCTATTTTAAAACCCAGACATCAAGGTATTTGGATGAAACCCAGACTTTTCTGCCTCACTGTAACCTCCTTCCAGAAGAGACTCAAACTGTGGGGAGGAAAGGAAACCACCTTAATTGGACCACTAATTCCCCAAAAGGCTGTTGAGCGTCTCACTACAGTGAAACGGGCTCCTTGGAAGCTGACTTAGGAAATATTTTCCTCAAACCTGAAGGGAGAGAGGGCAACGCTAAAACCAGACAAAGTGAACTTCAGACCAGGGGGCTCCAGCTTCCTTCCAGGGTTCCGATCGCACGCCAGGTTTCACTTTTCAAACAGTAACAACAGTACCCATCTACTGTGTCTCTTTGAATGCCAAAAAAATAAAAAGACTCCCTTGATTACATAAGGCAGTTCAACTATTATTCTCATTTTTTACAAGTGAGAAACTGAGACTGAAGAGGTGCAGTAAATTGCCTAAGGCGACCTATTTAGGAAGCCACTGCAATGTGGTGTGAACACAGGACCTGTTTGGTTCCAAAGTCTGAGCTCTTAACCATGACTCTGGAAGGAAGCAGGGGTGAGACCTAGACAGTGCAGAGCAGCACCTGCACTACAGAACCTGAGCCCTCTAAAAAAGGCCCCTACCATGCAACAATGGCTAGACAGTTCCCTACGGGATGTGGGGCCAGGAGTCTAGACTTGTCCATTTTCTAATTCCAGATTCTATATGAAATCGAAAGACACTGGACAGACGAAACAAATAGGTATCTGTGGTCCAGTAGGAATTTTTATTCCCCGCTCCTGTTTCCTGTGGGATGATCTAGACTCCTCTCAGCCTCTCAACTTTCTCCCCTCATTGGTGAGTTTTGAGAAAGGAACTAACTGTACATGCTCAGATTATCCTGAGAGAGTCTGGCTGGAGGAGACACGGGCTCTGTACTCTGGATAGGAAATGTAGGTCTGGCACAGACTCACTTCCTTACTCACAGAAAGCCATGTTTTCTAGAATGCTTGAGACATTCTCACCTACAGTGGAGAGGGTGGACATCCCATCCCATTCCTGTCTTTAGGGAAATGAGTTCAGTCTTCCTCCATTTAGTATAACACTGGATACAAGCTTTTTGCGATACATTCCTTCCTTTCATCATTTCTCCAGTGTTTTTTTTCCTAATCACAAAATGACATTACATTTTGACGAGGGATGTTTCTGCAGTGTGATGATCATACCCTTTCTGTCTTTGATTCTGTTTCTGTGCTACCCTGTGTTTATGGATTTATATATATTGAACCAACCTTGAATGCCTGAAATAAAACCAACTTGATGATGGTGTATGTTTTTTTTTCATTAGTGAATTTAGTTGGCAAGTTATTTTATTAAGATGGGTCAGACATTCTCTTTTGTTGCTGTATCTCTGGTTTTGGAATGAGTGAAATACTGGCTTCATAGAATGAGTTGGTAGCATTTCTTCCCTTTTTATCTTGGAGAAAAGTTTGAGGACTACTGCTGTTCTTCTCTCATGTTCTAATAGAATTCAGCAGTGAATCTGTCTAGTCCTGGGCTATGTTTTTTTTTTTGGAAGACTCTATTACTACTTCTATCTCCTTACTCATTAGGTATACTTAAGTGGTTTATGTCCCTTTGTTTGATTCAGGTAAGTAATTGTATACAGAAATGTATCCCATTTCTTCCAGATTTTCCAGCTGTTTGAACATAGGTCTTCAAAGTATTTCACCAGGATCTTCTGGGTTTCACTGGTATTTGTTTGTGATACCTCAATTTTTAATCTCTAATTTATCTTTTGAAAGAACTTTTTTGTTTCATTGATTTTTTTTAAGGCTTTGGGTTTTTTTTTAATATATGTTTCATTGGTTTCTGCACAAACTATTATTTCTTTCCTCCTGCTTATGGGATTGATTAATTCTAGTTTTTCTAAGAGTTTGAAGTATATCATTAAGCTACTTATTTGAGATAACTCTATTTTTTTTCTTTTTTGTTTTTTTGATATGGGCACTTAGAGCTATAAACTTTCCAGTCAGTACAGCTTCTTCTGTGTACCAAAGTTTCTGGAGGGTTGTATTCTCAATTTCTCCTATTGATCCCCACCCTCTTTTGGCTGGTAGTAACTCAAAAGTTCGTGTTTGGCTCACTTGCTTAGCTAATACTCTACCACTTGAGCCTGCCTCCTGCTTGGGTTTTGCTGATTATTTTAGAGATGGAGGACTCACGTACTTTTCTGCATGAGCTAGCATCAACCTGTGGTCTTCTAGATTTGTCTACTGAATGCCTACCTCCTTCCCCTATTATTTCTTCAATCACCCAATTATCACTCACCAATGTATTATTCAGTCTGTATTTGTATATGTTCTGTAGTTTCTTCTGATGTTGAGTTGTCTTATTTTGTCTGGTAGAATACAGGGAATTGTTTAACTTCCTTATATTTCTATGAGTTGTTGTATGTCCTAAAATAGAAGTTTCCTGGCTGCTGAGAAGACTGTTTATTGTGTAGTTATTAAATATTAGGTAGATGTCTGTCAAGTCCATGGTGTATGGTGTCATTTAATTCTGAGTCATCTTTGTTGATTATATTTGGGGGGGGGGACTGTATGATCTATATATTGGTGAGATCAGGGTACTGAAGTTTCTCATTACTATTGTGCTGAGATAGCTGTCTTTGAAGTCCAGTACTATTTATTTAATGAAGTTTGTTATACTGCATAGATGTTAGTGATTGCTATTTACTTTGATTAATTGGTCCTTTTTTTTTTTGTCAGTCATGGGACTTGAACTCTGGGCCTGGGTCCTGTCCTTAAGCTCTTCAGCTCAAGGCAAACGCTCTACCACTTGACCCACAACACCACTTCTGGTTTTCTGGTGGTTAATCAGAGATAAAGAGTCTCATGGACTTTCCTGCTTGGGCTGGCTTTGAACCATGATCCTCAAATCACAGCCTCCTGAGTAGCTAGGATTACATGCATGAGCCACCAGCACCTGGCCAGATTGTTCCCTTTATTAATGTAAAGTGCCCTATGTGTCTCTTCTGACTGAGTTGTTTGAAGTCTACTTTATCAGACATGAGTATAGTTACTCCTGCCTGCTTTCAGGGTCCCTTTGTTTGGTAGATTTTTTTTTCTAGTCTTTCACTTGAAGCCAATATTGGTTTTTGTAAGTTGTATTTCTTGTAGGCTGGGTAAAGTATTTTAATACAACTCACCATTCTACTTTGCTTGATTGGAGAGTTGAGATGATTAACATCTAGGGTTATTATTGAAAGGAGGGTAGTAATTCTTGCCATTGTGTTATTTTTATAGTATCTACTTTTTCCCTACTCTTCATTTGCTTCTCTGCTCTACTGGTAGGATTTATTTTCTCCCTCTTCTCATGGACACATTGATCTTATATTTCTATTTGTAGGATTCCTTTGAACATATTCTGCTATGCTGCTTTAGTGACTATACATTGCTTTAGTTTTTGCTTATAATAGATTTGCACTTGCCCTTCAGTTATGAATGACAGCTTTTCTGGGTAAATTAATCTAGGGTGGCAGTTGTCTACTTACACCACTTGAAATACATGCTGGGAGAATGATGAAAGGGATGATGCTGATCAAGAAGCACTGTATTCATAAGTTGGCATGTTGAACTGAAGCCCATTTGGAGAACTATTTAAAGCTTATAAAATAAATTTAAAAGTACAAAAACATCAACCCATGCCCTACTTACTTTTAAACTTTCTGATGAGAAATCTGCTATTATTCTGATAGGATGCATCATGTATGACTTCAAGGTTCTCTTGTGGTTTTCGTTATTCTTATCTTGTTCTGCAATTTAATACTTTATGATCTGTTTGGGGGTAGTTGTCTTTATCCTATAGGTATTCTCTAGTTGAATGGTTGTTTCTCAAGATGTGTGAATTTTTCTCCTATTATGTTATTGAATACATTTTTCTATCCCTTCAGCTTTTTCCTCTTCTTCTATACCCATGCTACTTAAGTTTGGTCTCTTAAATACAGTCATCGTGGTTCTGCTCCCATTTCTTAATTTTCTCCCTAATTCTTCATTTTACTGTTCTAATGTATCTATACTGTTCTCAAGCCCCGATATTTTGTTTTCAAGTCAAACTAGTCTACTGGAGAGACTGCCACAGAGTTGTTTGACTTACTGAGCTGTTAATTTCCTGAATTTCAGTTTTTCTGGATTTTTTGTATCTTTATTGAATTCCTTTTTCATATCTTACATTATCTTTCTTACTGTGTTTAGCTGTTTATTTATATTCCCTCTGTATTTAGTCAACTTTTTATACATGTCCTCTTGTATTTTCATTGATCATTCTGATTATGTGAGGGGGTTGTTTTTAGTTTTGGGGTTTTTCTTTTGGGCTGTACTTAACATCACTGTAAGGTTGATCTTTGGACTGTCATAGAACCATATTTTCCATATTTTTTGTGTCCCTGTATTGACATTCTCACATCTGAGGTAAATTCACTGGTTGGGATTTTTAATCACACACTACAGGCAGTGCTCAGGCAGGAATATGTAGTGAAAAGAGTTGCAGTGTAGTCTCTTCCCATTGCACTGAGGGAGGGAGAACTTAGTGGTTCAGCTTTTGCTTGGTCCCCAAGCACTGCTCAAAAGAACTAGCAGTGGCCTCTTGTACTTCCTTGGGTTTGGGATGGCATTACATGTGAGTTGAGGGTGGGGCTAGTTAAGGATCAGTTGCCCACTTCTGTACTACTTCTACCTGGAAGTTTCCTTTATTTACATACTGGAACTCTCTGCTGTTCACAGAGTAGATTTTTTTAGTCTTTGAATCAATCAGGGTTACACTTTTGCACAGGTCCCCCTTTTTTACCCCCTCGAACAGCATAGAGGCTTTGGTCCTAATAGTGAAAGGAACAAATTACTCACTGAGTTTTCCACTCTAGTGGAGAGCTGAGGGATTCATGTCTCAACTCTTTTAAACAGCTTGTCACCCTGTGTAAGTCTCAGGCTAGGGTATCGTGAGCTTTGTCATTGTACCAGAGCTCTTGGATCTGCCTGGTAGCAAATTCTCAGAGCCACCAGACAGCTCCTTGGTGCTGAGTACTCTGCCAACCAGAGTACTGTTAAGATCTTCAGGAACTGGGACTTGGTCCAGTCAGAGATGGTGAAGGGGTTCACCAGCCCCCAGACCCTTAACTGCCTGAGCTCCCATACTGCTCTAATTCTCAACTCACCTGTATCTAATCCACTCTCTCCAAGACCACTTTTCTGGCTGTCTCCTGACTGTTCTCTAAGACGCAAGGTGTGGCTCAGTCTCTAGTCTACCTACCCTTGAGCTAATGTAGATCAGTATCTCTGGAACCTCCTGCAATCTAAGCTCTCCATAAAACAAGATGAACACCTGATTTTCTGAAGTGTCCTTCAGACCATGAAACTGCTCTCCTCAGCTGGGTGGGGCTACCAGCAGCATCCCTTGCTCTCCCTGTGAGCCTTCTGTTTGCCTGAGTCAGAGCTCTACCTCTCTCTGTCAGTATCAGATGGTGATGTCATCAAACTCTTTGTGCATGTCGCACTTTCTAATCATTATCCATGTGTAAAGTCATTTATTCTTCACGCTTCTCTGAATAGTACAAGCTGTTTTTCTCTTAAACTCTTGGTTTCTGTATTTGAAAAGCAGAAATCATATTTGTTCTTAAATAATAATAAAATTCAGTAAGATAATAAGTAGTATATGATAAGTTCTTCATAAGTATTAGTTTTTAATATTTCATTGTTGATACTGTCTCTATTTCACAGGATAGGGAACTAAGATGCAGAAAAATAAGTAAATTTCACAAGATACACAACTAGTAAGTGGCCAAGCCTCAATATAAACTCCTTGATATTATGAATAAACATCTTCCTTCTACAATGAGTGGTTAAATAAGTCAAGGAAGCGCCCGATTACTCCCCAACAATACAGGTGAAAGAGAAAACAAAAAACAACACACACACACACACACACACACACACACACACACACACTCACACATGCGCGTGCACAACTCCAAGCTGCTATTCAAAATATATTCCACCAGAGAGCAGTATATGCATGCATGACATAGGCATGACTTACAAGCTGTCAAATTTAGGGCAGATTTTATGCCAATTACTAAAAGTATCCTTATGTAGTTTTTTTGTTACATTATAATGTAGAATATTTGTATCAGGATTCAATACAACCATAGTTGTTAAAATGTCTGGTAAATGGTCAAGCAGAAGAAAAGGCCTTCCATCACTTTTCAATAACCTATTGTTATTCAGTGAGCCTGACCAGCACTAGGGCTGGGTGTCAGGGAGACAGGTGTGAAGTTCTCAAAGGCCCAACACACCTCCTACTCTCTACTCTCCCTAACTGAAAGACCACACTAATGGCCCAGGCACAAGAGAATGCTAGCTTGGTCTCCAGGGGTGACAGCAAACAAAGAAAAGGAGTCAGAATTCAGACACATTGGAAGCAATGAATGAATCTGAATCTAAAAAGTAATGCAGTGAGTGCTCTGTTAAGGGAATATGCCAGTTGGTGTAGGAGCACAGGAGGGAAAGGAACCCATTCTACCAGGAGATGGCATGGGAACTCAGCCTTTACAGGTATGGAGCTATTTAATGCTCAAATGGGGCCAAGAGGAAACACCACAAGCAGAAAGACATGCCCTGAGAATGGAGGTGTAGCTCAAGTGGCAAAGCATCAGCCTACCAAGCGCAAGGCCCTGAGTTCAAACCCCATTACTACAAAAAAAAATGTAAGGGAAGGCTATACTAAAGCTACCAGCACAACTATGTTTATTGCAGCATTATTTACCATAGCTGATATGGAATCAACCCAGATGCCCCTCAGTAGATGAATGGATCAAGAAAATGTGATATTATATATATATATATATATGCATGATATATATATATATGCATACAATAGATTTCTATGCCTCCATAAGAAAGAATGACATCGCCCCATTTGTTAGGAAATGGAAAGACTTGGAAAAAATTGTATTAAGTGAAGTAATCCAGGCCCAAAGAAACATAGGTCCAATGGTTTCCATTATTTGCAATAACTAGTATATGTCTAGGACAAGCAGAAAAGGTCAAAAGCTATGTTCATATGACCATATAAGATGATGTTAAGCATAATGAACCCTAAGGCAGGGACACAAGTGTTTTATTTCTTGCTTGCTATTGTTTTTAACATATTTATAATGCACTATGTGATTTTTTTTGTTTCTTTTGTATGTTCTTCCCCCATAGTATAACCCCCGTTTTCACTATATTTGATTCCGGTGCCCTGCATATAAGTTGGGGAGGGGAAGAGAAATAACAAATGCTAAAATAAGGATACAAGTTGACCCACTGTAACAATGAAATACTATGTTGGAAACAAACTTTACAACTGTGGGGGGGAGGGAGGAGTTGGGGAGGTGGGGAGGGAAGGGATGGTAGGGGATAAACAAAGGAAGAGGTAACAATGCTTGATAGGAAATGTACTCATTACCTTACTCATGTAACTGAAACCCATCCATATAGTATCTTTCAATAAAAAAAATATATACAAAAAAGAAATACTTCTGGATCATGGGGTCAGAGCACAGTCAGTCCTCATACTTTGGAGAATAAGAATGTAAGGAGTAGAGATCACCCCAAGACGTGTCCACTCTAACCACCCCACCCAACCCCCAAGTAAGAAAGTATAAAAGATGCGAGGGAAACACTGAGACACTATAATTTTAAAGAACATGCATAGCTATTCCTAATGACCAGTCTTGTTCTAAATATCTTGTAATACATACTTCATCACACACATAAAGGCAAAATTTCCTTGTTGTCTCGTACAGTTACAATGTTATGGTACATACATTATACCCAGGACTATTCTATGTTCAATTTTACTAGAAGTTGAATTACTGGATCCAAGACACTGACATTTATTTTTTAATGTTCTTGATTCAAATTGTCAAACTTTTTGGCAAAGATGAGAGTCTATTTTACCACCACATACCCAAGTAAATATTCCCCTATGACCTATTGTCACTCAAAAATTACTTCTGGGGCATCATCGACTAGGTGCCAGATACAGGAATAATGCTGAGATTCAGCAGTGAACGAGAGGCAAGAATTTCTGCATCTGGGAGTTTCCATCCTAGTGGGGGAGCTTCTCAGTAAATAAGGGAATTCCGAAGATACAGAGCATGTTCAGTACAAATGCCAAGGAGGAAAATTAATCAGAGAAGGAGGGCCCTAATGGAGGACTCTTAAGTGTTAGATTTAGGGGTGAATTTCATATGAGATGGGTAGGGGTAGTGCTTTCTTAGTACATACTTGAGTAAGGTCTTGAAAGAACAAGAAAGGCATGCAAAGATCCAGAGCATAACATTGTAGAGTTAAACTCCAGGAAGCACAAAAGCATGAGATAACCTAGTTGACAAGCTCAAGAAGTAAAATCACTGTGGCCAGAGCACAGGAAGAGAGAGGAATGACATGATGAAAGGTCGGGGTGTGTCTGGAATCAGAAGGCAGACAGTGGTGGGTTATACAGGATTCTATAGTCTTGGGCTTTTTCCCTGGAAGAGAAGGGGAGCACTACAGGGTTTTGATTTGGGAAAAGATCTCTCCAGCTGCTATTCCCAGAAGAGACTGGAGTGGGCTGAGAAATTTTCGAAGACTACTTCCATCATGTAGGAGAGGGGAATGAGAGGAGTGAGCCAGAATAGAAGTAAATGGAAAGAAGAGGTCAACCACCTTTAGATTTACTGAAGCAGGGATGGGACAGAGGTGAAGAACAGAAGAGTTAAGGCTGATTCCAAGCTCACTGCTCTGAACAACTCGAAGATGTTGTCATTAAGTTGGAGAAGTCTACAAAAGAGTAAAACTGGGGGAGTGGAGGAAGAGCAAGAAATCTGATATAGACTTGTTAAATGTTAGACACAGTTTAAGACACCCAAGTAGGATGTCAGGTAGGCAATTGGATAGAAGATTGAAGTTCAGATCAAACTCAAGGCTAAGGACGAATAACTTAGGTATCAATAACACAACATGGACAGAAAAGAGAGACAGTCCAAAGACAGCCTGGGACATGAATCAGAAGAATCAACAACGGATGCCCAGAGTGAGCACTCAGAGGCAGGGAGATGATGGGAGGATGTGGACACCTTGCAGAGTGATGGAACTTTTCAGGGAGCTTTATCAAAGGTTGAGAGTAGGACAAAGAATAAGCACTGACCTTCAGATTAGCCACAAGGTCACCCGTGACCTTGGAACTGGTCTTTGTGGAATAAGAGGGGCAAATACCTGAACAGAGCAGTTTTTAGAAAGAAATTGAGGATAGTGACTAGATACTAATGGGTGCTCTGATGAATAAGGATGGAGAAATGAGACACTAGGTGAAAAGAGAGATTTTTGTCCCTAAGGTAGAAAAAATAAAATCCTATTGGTAAGATGACTGAATCAAGGGAGTGTTGATTTGGGAATTGTTAGGGAATTGGGAAGAGTTGTTGGAGCCATGTGGGCTGGGAGGAAAGGTAGAAGTGCTTTCCTGTAACACATCTGAGTACTGCCACTGTCTTGTGGGGGATGGGGAGAGGGTGGTTGTTTCTATATTTTGTTTTGTCTTGGGTAAAACAGGAAGCGAGAGGGTCAGCGGGGAATAAGTACTGATGGTGTAATGATGAATGTATTGATAACAAGACAGGAAATATATTCAACTCAAGGGAATAGATTGGATAGACACAGATTGTTAGGATATGAATTGAGGCATTATGAACCTGCTGGAAGTCTCTGGTGCATGGAAGTCTCCATGATCATACAGCCATATTCAACCAGACATGTCTAGAAAGGGTCACAGTGAATATAAAAGGGGGGTATGTGGGAGTTAGGAGGTTATGTGTAAAGGAGTGATCACCTTGGAAAGCCTTAGTGTGTGATCTGGAAAAAAGGGGAAGGAACAAGTTGGAAATAAAGACAGAAAAGAGTGGTTCCACAGAGGCCAAAAGGAATTCCAGGAAGAAGAGATGATGGTGGAAGGGTGGGATGTTAAAGATGGCCATGGGAAAGCAATGGAGGGGTATCATGATGGAGTGGATGTAATGGAGTAAAGACCACATTCACTGGAGGTGGAAAGGCCTCAGAACTTCAATCTAGGGTCCTAGAAGTTCTTCATGTAGACTCTGAAATCCAAGAGTGATGCTGATGAGTCATGTGACAGGAGCCTGCACCGCAGGACAGCGGCAGTGACTCGCTGCCAGCAGGTGACCACGGGGTGGGGGTGGGGGGACAGTTCCATCTGATGGGGGCCATGCCTCTTATTATGTTTTTCAATCATTTGACTTTAATGAGGCGGAATTTTTCCTGTATGACTCACTGGCCACTTACAACCCTCTTTTTGAACTGTCTTTGGGGTTCCTTTCTTGATAATTCTCTGATACATACAAATTCTGCTCACTCCATCTAAAAAAAAAAAAAAACTACTTCCAAAGGTTACCTTGTCCATACTATCCCATTTCTAGATCATTCCAGCAGCTTCCACACAGCTGTTCTCCTCGCTTAACATAGAAGCCACACAGCAGCCGGTAGCCTGCTGAAGCTGACATGACATCATGCCTCTGTTCAATACTATCCAAGGGCCCAGAGCTTACTCAGAGCAGAAGGCCCTAGCTTCCTCCAGAATCTCTACTCCCAGCCCACAGTAGCCCTCAGATCCTTCTACCACACCTCCATCTGCAGTTTGATCCTGGCCACACTGCCATCTTTGCTTTCCAGGCAGGTATGTGTCACACTCTACCGCATGGGACATTTTAACTCGTCCCTTCTCTTTAGACTGTTCTTCCAATGGAATCTTACATGGGTAGCTACTTCTCCTAAGGTCTCTGCCTACAAATGTCATCTTTGCAGAGAATACTTCATCACTGATCATTTAACTAATTTCCACTTTTCCAAGTGACCCTCTATTCCCTCTTCTCAGGTATTACTTTTGGCAACTACAAATGTACTACTTCTTCATTTACTCTGTGTCCCTTCTATAAAAAATAGGTCCCACAGGATCTTGGACTTCTGAGTTGTTTACTGTTATATTTCCAACAGAACAGACACTGGGGAAATAGTTGAGTGAATGGCTCTATGCATGAATGAATTCTGCTAGCAAGCCTAGCATTAATTATTCATTAGGATTAAATTTACTCTATTGATTCAAAATGTCCAACGTACAGAAAAACCAATGACTCAGCCCTATATTATCCCAAAAGACACTCCACTCTAACAACAATAAAAAGAATCAGGTCCTTCTCTAGGAGTCATAAATTCTTTCACTTTTATACCAACTCAAGGTCCTTGTTTCATAATGAGTCTCAGGCCCCAGCTATAAAAAGATGGAGGAAAAAAAACAAAACCCTCCACTTATTTCACATAATAGGTTAAATAAGAAAGCAGCATCTTCACAAAATAGAAGTGTGAGTACCAGTTATACCTACTACAGAGACAGACCTGCAAACAGCACATCAGGATGCTATGACCAAACATCCTCATGGCCACAAGTGGAGAGATCCAGTGCCTGTGACCAAAGACTGCACCACTTTCCAGTGGCTTTTCCCAGGGTGGCCCACAAGACTCTCACAAGCTTACCTTGTCCACCACCCACCAGCCAGTTTAACTCCCCCCAGCTTAACTCCCCGCCTCCCTGTAAGTGTTGGGTTACACCAAGGGCCTTTGGACCCACAGTCCTTTGCCTGAAGGCTGCTTTCTCCTCCACCTAACCCTGCAGCTCCGCCCAGGGAATTTCTGTCTGAAAGTTTGTCTTTTTCCATTCAGACACAGGAGCCCTTACTATGTGCTCTCAGCAATCTTGTCTCCTCCCTCCCCCCCACCCCCATTGCTGTCCAGGTAACTTAGCGCATTCACTACTCTTCTGAGAAGCCTTGAATTCATAGATTGGGGCTTTCAGGTGTGTCTTACGCAGCACAGCAAGAACTTGATTGGTGATGGGTGATGACTACAAATAGGAAGTGGGTAAAGAGTACCATCTATTGAAAAGGAACAGTAGAAACTTCACAGCAGGGAAAACTGAGACACCATCTAACCTAGTGGTCAAAGTCAGTATTACCAGTAATAAGTTAGAATCATGAGATCTTATGATAAATACAATGGGATGAGAGACACTGCATCTCTCAAAATTCTGTAACATCCATAAAAAGAAAGACAAATTCCAATCAAGGGGGCATACTCCAAATTACTAAGCAGTAGACTTCAAAAGGTATCAAGTTCAAAAAGAAACAGGAAAGGCTGAGAAAATGTCCTCCAGGGAGAGGAGGAGAGGAGAGGGGAGGGGAGGGGAGGAGAAGGGAGGGCAGGAGAGGGGAGGGGAGGGGAGGAGAACGGAGGGGAGGGGAGGGGAGGCCTGGGGAGGAGAGGAGAAGGGAGAGGAGGGGAAGGGAGAGGGGAGGAGAACAGAGGGGATGGGAGGGGAGGGGAGGCCTGGGGAGGAGAGGAGAAAGGAGAAGAGGGGAAGGGAGAGGGGAGGAGAGGGGAGGGGAGGGGAGGGAAGAAGAGGAGAAGGGAGAGGAGGGAAAGGGAGAGGGGAGGAGAGGGGAAGAGAGGGGAGGGAAGAGGAGGGGAGGAGAAAGGAAGAGAGGGGAAGGGAGAGGAGGGGAACAAAGGGGAGGAGAGGGGAGGAGAGGGGAGGGAAGAAGAGGAGAAGGGAGAGGAGGGGAAGGGAGAGGGGAGGAGAGGGGAGGAGAGGGGAAGAGAGGGGAGGGAGGGGAGGCTAGACGAGGAGTAAATGTTAACGGAATAAAAATGTGAGATTCTATCCTAGACTCCTGCCCTCCCCAAGGAAAAGACATCAGTGGAACAACTAATGTAATCTCATTAAATTAATTAATCTAATTAGAAACTGCAGTTCATAGTGTGTCTATGTTTAATTTCTCAATTATGGCAAGTATATTATGGTTATATGAGGTTAACAATAGTGGGAGCTGGGCCAAGGACACACAAGAATTCTAATTCTGCACTATAGGAACCACAATTTTAACATTCTTATAAAGGTAGTTAAAAGAAGAATTTGTTCCAGTACTGGGACTTGAACTCAGGGCCTGTGAGCTGTCCCTTAGTTTTTTTACTCAAGGCTGGTACTCTGCCTCTTAAGAGTCTCTCAGATTTATCTGCCTAGAGGCAGGCTTTAAGTCACAATCCTTAGATCTCAGTCTGTTGTGTAGCTAAGATTCCAGGTATGAGCCACTGATGCCTGGCTGGCTATCTAAAAATTGAAAGTTCTGTCCAAGTCACTCACTTCATTATTCCTAAGGAGGTAAGCTGCTAGTTTCCTGTAATTTTTCATAATTTCTTAATAATTTTATCTTTGGTATTTTTCATTAACTGAATTTCCCTGTAACTATCATATGAGCCAAATATTCAGGTAAATGCTTCTCTCCTTGGGGAAAATATTTTGCTTTTTTCACAATAGTCTATACATTAAGACTGATCTTCCTATGTTGACATATTGTGTACATGCAAGACTATGCCATGTGTAGCTTTTTTGAAAGTATTTTTTGGAAAATAAAGAAATCCAGGTAAAGAGAGATAAAAATATTTAATTGTTGAAATACACTGATAAATTGGGTAATTCACATTGCAGCAGGAATACACATTAGTATTAGCAAATTAAGAACTTTCTAGATTCTTCACTAACCTTCGATCTTAAGTCCCAGAAAATAGCACAGATTAGCACAGTAAGATGCCAGGACTACATTAATGGTACAATGGGAGACTCTCTCACTAGGCAAGTGTTTAGAGTAACATAAGCTTTTGACTAAAAAGGGCTTTAGTCAACATGTGTATTTGGCATGCAGATTTAACCATCTATCATTAAATATTGCACTGTGATACATTGTTTCTAATCAAGGAGATTAAATAGAATTTGGAAACCAAATAGTAAAAACTGGGGAGTGACGGTAATAAGAATCCATTTCCCAATTTAACAGCTAAAAATTAATACAAAGTAGAAACAGTGAAAGATAAGCGACAAATATATTACTTTAGGTAATTCATTTATAGTGCCCTATTATCTTAAGTTATAAACAGAATAAGGATTTCTGTCATATAAAAATTATCAAAAAAGTCTCACATGACTCTGTGGAGTGTTGTGTGACCAGGATGTAAAATGCTATGGAACCAGAAACTCAGGTGGGCAACAACAGACCTCAGGAGTGTTTTAACTCATCTTCCCCAATTGGGATGCAGAAAAGCTCCAGACCAGCACACTGTCTAATCCATTTCCCTGACCACAACATTCAACCTGTACTCACAGCTTTAACTATGCACTTAAGACTAGGGGAGAGGGACATGGTGACAACTGTTTAGAATTTCCTGTGCAACATTTCAGTGTCCCCAGTGCTGGATACCTTCCAACTGATGAGCAAGCTATGAAGAGAACAAACAGAAAAGAACAGAATTAACACACTTGATGAAATACAACTTAGATTTAAAAATACATGTATCAGCTGTAAGCCTATAAATTATTTACTGATTGTCTTTTAAGTAAAGCATTCAACGTCCACCCAACATGCAGCTGAAATTTCAACATTTACTTGAAATGGAGTCAGTACAGTACTGTTGTACAAAGAGATTTTGCAGCCTGAGAAACAGCCACCCCTAGCTACATGCATATCGATATCACCAAACTAAAAATTGCATGCTGCTGAGCCACAACTCCATGCCTTTTCTAGATGGGAGCTCTGTGCAGTTGAGCCACCCTCATTATGTGGAAATGATGAGGGCTTGTCTATCTATGGACATCTGAGAACTCTCATATCAGCTCTGTGGCTCAAGTATTCCACCCCTGGCCATGCCTGTCATCCCAGAGCCACCCACAGAAGAACCAACTTATTTGTTTCATGATATGTCATGTCATCACTTGAGTGGCAGAGTACCCACCTTGCAAATACAAGGACCTGGAGTTCAAGCCCCAGTACCATAATAATAATAATAATAATAATAATAAATTAAGTAACTTCAAGAGATTCTGAAGTTTTTCCTTAATTTGGTCCAAAAAAAAATAGCCAAATCAACTTGGAACTTTGGCCTCTGAATTGATTTAGAATTTACAAGTTGGTTTACAATTTACAATTCAGTTTAGAATTTGCAAGTTGGTCAAAAGGATTAGCTGATCTTTTCCATAATAATCTTCCTCTACAGGGGACATCTTCTTATCAGGATTTTCTCCTAGTAACTTAGACCCAGAAAGCCAAACTACACTGGACATTTGGCCAACCAGGGAAAATAGCCATTCAATTTGAAAAACCATCCATGTAACTCAAAAGAGACCAAAGAGAGACTATGACCAAACTGGTTATATAGAAACCACCGAAGAATGAGGGATACTGAGACAAGAGAAGAGAGGAGTGGCAATAAAAATACGTATGTACCCATGAATACTAAGGAAGTGTTTGGGCCAGCTTCTTAGTTATGTGAGCTGCCTTCATCCCAGTACTGATAAATTATCACCAGGGCATTATAAATCCATACACAATGGTGGACAGTCAGTTGTCTAACTCTCCCATGAGGAAAGCGAAATGGAGAGAACCTCACATGTATGGCTTACAGAGGAGCTGTCCAGGCTCCTGATATAGTCTACCAAGCCCCTCTTTCAACATCAGGACTATGGCTTTTGAGATACTCTCTCTTTCCAGGAGGAGAAACAGTGATGTCAGCTTTCTTTCAACTACCCTAACTTTTATTATGCAAATAATAAAAGTACTTCTGCAAAGGGCAAACTGGCAGGGAACTTGGGAACTCAGTGGGGAGGTAGAACTCTATTAAAATACTAGAAATAGGCAATTTTCTGCAAATTCTCAACAAGAAATCTAACACCCTGTGGTTATGGGAACTAGGGAATAAATAGCCTTAATGCTCTCCCTTGATGAGAAAGTCTTTGAAGAACTACCACCTCCCAGCCCTGTTTGTGGCTTCTGTCAGGAAGAAACTGAAAGAGGTGAAGCTTCAGTGTCCCTCCTTTGTTTGTGGGAAAGCTTACTAATCTCCACCGGTAAGCCTCTTCTGCAACCCCAGCCCAGCCCAAATACCAGCTCTGCTGATGGGCCTGAATAAGAAGTTAGTTCCATATCAAGAGTCTTGTTTCTGGTCTACCGTTGGCTGGGTTCTGCTTAAATAGAAAGAATAATAGAATGAGGTGGTGGTGATGACAGTGATAGTGACAATGGTGGTGGTGGTGGTGATGGTATAGCGGTGATAATGGTGATTATATTGCGGTGATGGTGTTGGTGTTGGTAATGGTAGTAGGGATGGTGGTAGTGGGGATGGTGTGGTAGTGGTGGTAGTGGTGGTGGTGCAGTAGTGATGTTGGTGGTGTGCTGGTGGTGGTGGGTAATGGTAATGGTGGTGGTAGTGGTAATGGTGTAGCAGTAGTGGTGCTAGTGGTGATGGTGTGGTAGTGGTGGTGGTGGTAGTGGTGCAGTAGTGATGTTGGTAGTATGATGGTGGTAATGGAGGTGGTGGTAGTGGTAGTAGTAGTATGGTGATCATGAGGACAGCAGTAGCTACAATGTATTTCATATCTAATCTTAACAACAACCCTTAAGTCTAATTATTAGCTCTAACTAGTGACAGATCATGAAATGGGCCACAAAGGAGGAGCAACTTGCCAAGCCAATAAGTGAAAGAGTCCAAATTCAAATCCAGGGATGTCTGACCACCAAAGGGGAATGAATGTTCTCAGAAGACAGAGCATTCCAGAAGAGGAGGTTTAAGATTGAACATCAGTGGTGATCCAATCATTGCATGTGAACTGTGACTAGTGCCTCAGCACAAATGCACCTACTGGTGATGACCACATACCTCTCACTGAGCTCTGGGCTAAGGCCCATCTCCTCTTACACTATCTAACCCCCGGCTACTGCCAACACTGCATCTAATTCCTACCCGAGTCTCTCTGATTTCTCCCTCTTCTATTACTTTAGGCCTATGCCCTCAAAGTTTTTGTTGAGGCAACCTCACAGCTTGCTCTTATTAAATTACTTGCACTTGTAACAAATTGATTTTTAAGTAGCTGAAAAGATAACTGAAACTGAGCACTAATCCTTTTTTGTAAAACATACTTGAATCCAGAGAGGAGACCCCATCCTTCTAACTGAAGTTCAAGAATAGAAATATATAGCAATAAGATCTAAAGCCAAGTCATTATCACATCAGATTATGGAAAATTATTTTTAAAATGTACCATACCTCTTTATTATTGTGTTGTGATGTTATTTTAATCTTAAAGAGAAAATTAAGAAAAGTTAAATATAAATATAATGAAGAACAATGATCCAATTGCCCACAAAGCTATACAGTAGTGATATATATATATATATATAGATATAGATATATATATATATGTTTGCAAGTTTAAATCATGAAGTAAAGAAAGGATAATGTAGAATAAGTAGCTAGACGTTAAAAAAAAAAGTAAAACTATACATTATATAATAACAGTTGAGTGAATCAGCATCTTTTTTGTGGTGGGACTGGGGCTTGAACTCCTGGCCTCACATTCTTGCCTGGCTTTTTCTACTCACAGTTGGTATCACTTGAGTCCCACCTTCACATCCAGATTTTTTGAAAGTTAATTAAAAATAAGTCTAGTGAGTGGATTTGTCAACCTGGGCTGACTTTAAACCTGGTTCTTCAGATTTCAGCCTCCTGAGTAGCTAGGATTATAGACTTGAGCTACTGAAAGAAGTTCAAATCAGAATTCCTTACCACTAGCCTCACTTAAAATTAAAAACACCATATACACAGTAGCAGAACTGTCTATTATTTGGGAAGACTTCATTACCACATAATTACTAACTATTCAGCTCAGAAAAGGGAATTTCATTCCATTTATTTATGCAATGTGCAGTTCTCTCTCCCTTAATCACAAGACTGCATATCAGCTAGTCATTTCTATAACAAATTACAGAACTCAAATTACCTTTGAGTTCTACACAAAGAGTCTACAACCTTATTTCAATGACAGCTTTTATGTTCACCCTGATTATCACTGAAATTAACAAGAAATTGAGATTACCCATGTAGTAGAACAGCAAGTGGAAGCTGACTTCATTCTGGAATTCTTTGAAACATGTAGGTGGTAAGTTCAAGAAAAGCTTAAGATGAACAGATGGTACTTAGACATGCTTCACTGAAGCTACATCATGCATAAAATGGGTGAAGCAGGCAGAAACATAAATTTCATAGAACATAAAAAATATTTTGAAAAAATAAACATATTCCATTATCTTACTTTTTTGTACAGTCTTTGTTTGATTAGATACCATGTTGACAGCTTCAGACGGCAGGCCAACATACACTCCTCCATAGTTTCTTTAAGAAAAGAAATCAGACCGATTTAATTGGTACTAGCCACAGTACCAACTGGTACCTATATCTATCTATCTACCTACTCAGAAGTCTGAGATCCAAGGATCACAGTTCAAAACCAGCCCAGGCAGGAAAGTCCACCAGACTCTTACCTCCAATTAGCCACCCAAAAAAGAAAGGCCAAAAATGGAGCTGTGGCTCAAATGGTAAAGTGCTAGCCTTGAGTAAAGGAAGCTCAGGGACAATACCCAGGACCCTGTGTTCAAGCTCCAGGACTGGCACCAAGGCTATAAAAAATATGCTTTTTTAGTATGACAGTCCTGTAGCTTGAACTCAGGGACTTATATACCCACCTGGCTTTTTCACTGGATGTTGGAACTATACCCAGTTCCACTTCTGACTAATTTTGTTCACTAATTGGAGATAAGAGTTTCACAGACTTTTCTACCTGGGCTACAATTCAAACCTCAGCCCTCAGATCTCAGTCTCCTGAGCAGCTACGTTTACAGGCATGAGCCATGAGTGCCTGGCCAACTCATGACTTTTTAAAAAGTTGAATTCATCATTGTCACTAGAAATATAGCTGTTTCTCTGTTAAAAGGTATCCAAATAGTACAAAAAGCTACACTAAATTAGTAGATATTTTACCTGCAATGAGAAAAAGCAGCAGAAATTGGAGTTAGTAAAGTAACAAACATCAGCAGAATAACATGTTACAGGTGCCACAACCAACATTTATCAAGAATTCAGAGGTCTCCCTGGTATGAGGGGATAATACACACAGAAACACTTCCTCATAGGAGGACAGACAGAAAATGAGGAGACAAGAGAGCTAAAGAGAAGTGAGAGGAGAGTTGACCAGAGGAGGAGGAAGAGGGTGCAGGGAGCTGAGAAGTGAGGAGGGAAAAGTAACTCAGGGGGCAGGAGCATCCCAAAGACCACACCATGGCAGTCAACAAAGGCCAGATGCACAAGGCTAAAGTCATGCTTGCTTCCAAGAAGCAGAGGCTCTGTCTGAGTCCTTGGCAAAAATCTTTTCAGATCTTACACTCCTCCTGGATTGCCTGTGCCAAAAGTTTCCCCCAAATTATGCAAATTCAAATCAGCTGCAGTAGTGAACATACCTTCTCTTGTCATCTTCTGTTACTGATTCTTCAGTTCTAAAAGGTCAAAAATATTTCTGATGAGCCACTTGGTTACAGAGGTTAGGAAGAAAAGGAGATCATCAAGTTAATGTTGACTGTGTTTATTTCAAGTGTTTCCACCAAGTATTTCGACAGCATAGTATCCTGGCTCTCCTCAATCACACACACACTCAAATATGGTGACTGTCCAACTCACCAAAATGCACAAATCTAGCTAATTCCAAACAAGCACAACTGCCAAGCCAAATGACAAAAACTGAAGGTAAGGAGATTGCAAAAGGAGCAAAAATTAGGCACTGGGAAAGTGAAATCACTTTGCTGTGCCACCTGCTCACTGGGTGGCATACAGGCTATGGGACAACTGCCTGGCCCAGATCAGCTGGTCTAACAGTCTAACAGGTGAGACCTCAAAGTCTCTTCTGGTTCTCTCTGTGCTTTGGGATGTATCATCCAGTTTAGTGGCACAACTATGGGGAGGGAAAGATACCTTTAGTACAGAAAGAGTTAATACCAATTTGATTCCCTCTCATTTAAAAACATGAGCCATTTAATGCGCAACCTATGAGGAAGAGGAAGACTGCTTCAAAGAAAACACTTAGGAGGAATACCTACTTCAAAACACACAGATTCCTTATGTAAGAGGAAAGTACATTCTACCAGAATTCTCTGGTATATTTCTAAGGGGGAAGGACACCTTCCATAAAGCCCTAACTCACACACCTATACACAATACACAATACACAATACACACACACACACACACACACACACACACACACACACACACACACACTCAACTTTTCTGAAAGAAAAATAACCAGATGAACTCAACAAGTAATTCTACTTCTCCAGTCAAGCACCCAGACAGAACCTCTTGAATCTTCCAAATCTTCACTGAATCTTCTGATTTTAGAGATGGTCTAAGTGTGGTTCACTCACTTCAAAAATGAGGATACTAAATGGATGGAGCTAGAAGGAATCATGTTGAGTGAGGTAAGCCAAGAGCAAAGAGACAAACGGTATATGGTCTCCCTGATAAGTGGATGCTAAATCCAAAATGTTAGGTGATATGACAAAACTAACAGGACTTAAGAAACAAAGAACTCCCACTCATCTGGTCGAACCACTACTAAATATCCCCATGCTGCTGATCACATGTATGGTGTATAACATGTTACAGACTGTGATAGACAATTTGCTCCAGGAAAGTTAGAATGAACTTGTGACTTTAAATGAGCATCATTATTCCACAATACTGTGAAATTCCGGAAATTATGTAATCACTTAATCACAATCAAAAAAAAAAAAGAACCTGGGGAAGGTAGGGAGGGAGGGGATGGTAGGGGGAAAACAATGGAGGGGGTAACAATGTTCAAGAGGAAGTGTACTCATTACCTCACTCATGTAACTGTAACCCTCTGTATAGTATCTTTACAATAAAAAAAAAAATGAGGATCCTTCCAACATAGCTGACACACTACAGATTAGTTTGCCTCCAGGCAGGAGCCGATCGGTCACCCAGCGGTGAACATTGGCTATGAACACAAATCCTACTCCAGTTGAGTGCAAAATCTACTTTGAAATTTAATTCACGCTAATTTAGCACAGAACTTAAAAGCTGCCAGACAATTATCAGCTTCTTTCACCTCTTGTTAAAGCTAAATGCTCTTCAATTCCACAGTGTCAAGGTCCAATTTTATTAGAAATGGTGTGAAGCTTATCGATGTGGTTTTAACAGTGCTATTTACTATGTTTAATTAAAATGGATTTATGTATCTCTAGTAGTATGGAAAGATGATGATGATGATGATGATGATGATGATGATGATGATGATGATGATGAACTAGTCAAGATATTAGAATTGTTTACTTAAATCTTGAGTGGCTGAGATTATCATCAAATTGTATTTGAAGTTATACATAATACCAACATGTTTGTTAGGTAAAAAATAAGCTTAAAACTAATTTAAATTTCCCCAAATAAAAGAAAACTATAAATTAATTTAAGTCTTTTATATCTTACTAATAATCCAATAGCTTAAAATCCAATCTGTGTTCCCCATTCTAATGAAACAACAACCTTACACAAGATGGTTGGGTAGTTGTGGTATTTATTAGATAATAAACTAGGTTTTATAAATTAAAATCCCTAAAAATATCACTTGTAAAGCCTGCTTCAGTATATATGCCGCTATGTTTGAGGCTGCCACTTCATTCCTTCTTTCCACACACAACTATTCTTCATCTTAGGACTGACACCAGGACTTTAAGAACTAATTAGTGCCTCCCAAGTGCCAGGCACAGAGTAGGGCACTTCAGTGCTAGAACTCACAACAGCTCTGAGAGCCCAGACATGAGGAAAACAACACAGAGAACCAAGGAATTAATAAATACTGGGGAGTGACAAGCAAAACTAACCATCAAATCCCACGTTTCACATTCTAATCCACCACTCTGCCTCTCAGGAAGACAGATGCAAAGGTCAAAACCAGCTCTGGTGAGAGATCTGCATGGGCCGCTTCTCCTTACACCATCTTCTGCTTCACAATCTGCCTGTGTGGCTAATCACAACCCTGTGGCATAGGTATGAGCCACAATGTAAGATGAAGAAACTCAGCCTCTGAAAGGTTGACAGCAGGATGATCAGAGGAATCAAGCAGAACCCAAATCCACGTGTGTGATGCCAATCCCTGCTTCCCACGCTGTGAGCCTATGCTAGGAAGAGTACAAATCCCTCCCAGATGCATCTCTCCACTTCTTATCATCACACTTAGGAAAGAGGGGACCTATACAGTAGGTGGGTCCTCACCTGTCTCACCAGCATTAGAAGACACCTCTAACAGTTGCCAGAACCATGATCTTCACAGGACTTGTCGAATTGCTCCATGGTTCCTTTATCATCTGAGTACATGGATAGT
The DNA here is from genome assembly GCF_024711535.1 of Dipodomys merriami. Taxonomy (NCBI): domain Eukaryota; kingdom Metazoa; phylum Chordata; class Mammalia; order Rodentia; family Heteromyidae; genus Dipodomys; species Dipodomys merriami. Next base: position 53,671,848 of record NW_027202271.1, on the reverse strand, counting down.
CCTGATCAGCAGTTGCAGTAGAATCTATTCACCCAAATAATTTGACTGTGGTTAAATAGGAAAAAAAAAGCGAGTGGGTCTAAAGCAAATCTCCTGATAGAAGGAAAAATTCAAGCCATGGTTTAGCTGCCTGCAGCAAACCAAATGCATCCTGCAGACCTGCTCAAACTGGACAGGCCACACTAAGAAAGAAGGAATGGATCTGAAAGCAGAAGTAGGTCCCTTGGGACAAGAATGCCCAAAGATCTCCAGCAGGTCACCAACAGCTCACAGTGGCATTCCCTCCATGTGATTAGGTTTTCAGGCTCCAGGTAGGAGCTGGTCTGTCTGGGGACAGTGTCACTGTGGGGCCCAAAATGGCCCATAGAAGAACCATTTGAAGAAATAATTATGCTCAGAGAGCAGGAGTACACAGGTCTGGATTTCCAGTAAATACCTGACTGGATTGTCACAAGAGATATGCCCGGAACACAGTATTTTCTAATATCAGAGCATAGTATTTTCTAATGATGACAGAAGCCTAGCGTGTACACACGTACACATACACACACATTCTGTACACATAGTATTTTCTAATGATGACAGAAGCCTAGCATGTACACGTACACACACACACACACACAAACACACACACACACACACACACACACACACACACATTCTGTTGTGGGGGGCTCATTTCCCTAAAGACTGTTTCTTGCTCAGAGAAGTAGGTATTATCATGTGGTAGTTCAAAAGGGGTTGGTCACAATCTATCTTACCACTCAGGATTTATGAAGAACCTTTAAGCTTTGGGATTCCTGTCTTATTCTCAAGTTTGAGCTTTGGATATGCCCTAGCTGTGTGAACAGCTGGGCTGCCCATCTGTACAAAATCTGAAGAAAACCACTGTTCATAGAGCTTAAAAACATCCCATTCACAGAACCTTAAATTTTCCAAGATTTACTTATCAATTCTCCTATAATAATTCATTCACTAGCTGAGTGCTGATGGCTCACACTTGGAATGCTAGGTACTCAGAAGGTTGAGAGCCGAGGATTGTGGTTCGAAGCCAGCCAGGGCCGGAAAGTACATGGAACTCTTATCTCCAATTAAATACCCCCAAAAAGCCAGAAGTGGAGCTGTGATCGAAGTAACAGAGTGCTAGCTTTGAGAGGGGAAAAAAAAAAACTTCAGGAACAGCACCCAGGCCCTGAGTTCAAGCCCCAGGACCAGCAAAAATAAATCATCATAATCCATTTACAAATAATTTCTTAGGCAAGTAATTGCCAGAGAATGCCTGATGGGCATAGGATAACAAAGGCTCCGATAAGGAAGAGATATGATAGGAATCAAAGGCAAACAAATTTCAAGTTTGGTATGCCTAGGCATAACATAAGTACATGCAGATTTCTGCTAGGTTTTGAGAAGAAATGAAAACAACTTATGGTCCATCTTCAATGGTGATGATCCAGAATGTCAAGCTGGGAACTGGCAGGGGTGGGAACATCCCTGGCCATGTAGCTCCCTACAGCTAGATAAGCTCCAATGAGCCATGCTGAGCCAAGGAGCCTTGCTGAGGAGGTGATTGTTTTTCTTTTAGGGCCACTACAGCTCCAGTGGGAGGGCAGTAACTACTGCCTGGCTAGACGCTGTGATTATTAATGGACTACAAAATCTGTCCCCTCCAAACCAGGGAAGAAAGCGGGGAGGGATAACAGAGTACAGAACCACACCTTTCCTAGCTTTGTGAGAACCCTGGCTATGGAGGCACAGTCCAGAAGGTTCTCAGAAACAGTCAGCACAACTCTATTCTGTCAGGACTGAAGATCAGTCAGTGTAGAGAAACAGATGACTTCACCTCCTAGGATCTCCCCCTGGAGAAGAGAGCCTGAAATTGAATTACTCCATGCTAAAAAAGATAAACAAAATGAGAACGAGGCTAATTCTCAGTAGAAGAACCAGAGAAGAGGCAGGCAGCTCTGCTGTACTTGATAACACTCTTCAGGGTGGGGAGATAATTGGTCCGAATATGTCCATGAACTCAGGTTACCCACAATCTTGTCCCTTAGGAAAAGAGCCCATACACAGGCGTGAACCAGGATAAATCTCCTATGTAATCTCCAAATCCACTTTTCAATTACAGCCTCCTTGAGAAGGAGGTATGAGTCAGGAGCCAATGCCTGCCCACCTACAAGCAGAGGCACTGAAACTGGAGAAAAAGAAAAAAATATGTGAGAGAAGGGATATGGGAACAATAAAAGCATCCCCTCAAACTGAAGTGAGGGGAAAACCTTGAGAATAAAGCTTATATCTAGAGAACTAGAATGTGGAGCCATAGGCGATATAGGACATAGGTACCAAAAAAGCAAATCATCTAACGCCAAGAAAGTAAAAGATAAGTTTAATCAGTTTCCCTCCCACCTCCCCTACCCTGGCCCCAAGTCCCCAGGCTTAGCAGGCTCAGCAGGACTTCTGTGTTTTCACTGGCATGGAGCTGGAGGCTGGAACTTGTGAGGGGGAAGGGAAGTTAGTACACATTAGCAGAGATCAAGAAGCCTGGAACAACCATGAAGACCATGGAGACAAAATCTGCTCTTACTGGGAGCCAGGCCATGCTGGATACAGAGTGATTGTCTGCCTCCTCCAAGTCCACCTCCCTACCTACAGAGTGGGATCTTGAAACCGACTCTGAAAACCACATTCTCATTCATGGCCTCACTCCCTGTAGTCCTACCAAGAGGAGGTGCGACAGAGAGTCCAAAATGCTCTTTCCAGCTTTTCCTGATAACCAGCATCATCACAGCGCCAGGCCACAGCTGTGATTACTGATGGGTTACACAACTTGGAAGGAAAGACTCAGTCTTGGCAGAGCTCCCTCCTCAGAGATCTGGATCCCAGCAACGTGGAACCTCTCTGACCTAAGCTCTTCCATTGTGATAACATCCATCTCTTACCTTGGTTGCCCAGGACCTAGAGGTGCCAGAAAAGAACCTTTCCACGTCACATCCTACTTAAAGAGAAAGAAAGAAATGTAATGCTAAATTACTTACAAAGGCAAAAGCCAATCAGAATAACAGCAGACTGCTCGGGAGAAACCTTTAAGGTCAAGAGAGCATGAAATGATGTACTTCCAGCTCTGAAGCAAAAAACAGTTTCTAAGAGAAAAGTAAATAGTGATATGTGCCTATGTACTTTTTTAAGTTCAATCCTCAGTATCACCACCCTAAAATCTGAGAAATCTAATATCTAAAATTGTAACAGAATGGTACACTTCAAGGCCTTAAAAAAGCAGGATTGTGTCAAACTCCAAAGTAGTAGACAGAAAGAATAAAGATCAGAGCTGAAGTTAATGAAATAAAGACTAAAAGAACAATCCAAAAGATCAATGAAATAATTTTTTGTTGAAAAAAAAGATTGACAAAATCTCAAATTAACTAAAAAAGAGACAGAAGACCCAAATTTAAAAAATTAGAAACAAAAAGGGGATTATAACATATAACACCAAAATCCAGATAATCACTACAGATTATTTCCAAAACCTAAATTTCAATGTATTGGAAAAATCTATAACACCACATTAAAAGATCATATTCTATGATCAAGTGAGTTTCATGCTAGAGATGTAATGATCACTCAGCATATGCAAAACAAATACTATTCAACACATAAACAGAATTTTAAAAAAATTATATCAGTACAGAGAAGTCAAGAAACTAATCCCTCCCAAGCCTAACAAACCAATTACTAAATGGGCAAGGGAACTAAAGAGAGACTTCTCAGATGAAGAGATAAAAATGGCAAAGAAACACATGAGGAAATGTTCACCATCCCTGGTGGTGAAAGAAATGCAAATAAAGACAACCCTGAGATACCACCTTACCCCAGTCAGAATGTCCCACATCCACAAATCAGCCAACGACAAATGCTGGAGGGGATGCAGAGAAAGAGGAATCCTATTACACTGCTGGTGGGAATGTACACTTATACTTTGGAAAGCAGTCTGGAGGGTCCTCAGAATGCTGAATGTTGACCTCCCTTATGACCCAGTCATACCACTTCTAGGCATCTATCCTGAACAACAGGAACCAGGATACAAGGACACATGCACCTCCATGTTTATTGCAGCACTGTTCACAATAGCCAGGATATGGAAACAACCCAGATGTCCCACCACACATGAATGGATCCAAAAATTGTGGTATCTATACACAATGGGAAATTATGCAGCCATTAGAAATGACAAAATAATGGCATTTGCAGGGAAATGGATGGAGCTAGAAGAAATCATGTTGAGCGAGGTAAGCCAAGAGCAAAGAGACAAACGGTACATGGTCTCCCTGATAAGTGGATGTTAAATCCAAAATGTTAGGTGATACGACAAAATTAACAGGACTTAAGAAACAAAGGACTTCCACTCATCTGGTCGAATCACTACTAAATAACCCCATGCTGCTGATCACATATATGGTATATATGTGCACACCGGAGGGGAACCAGGAGGATGACACAGAACTAGAGGGAATCAGGAAAAAACATACAAAAGGGGGACCCATCAGCTGTACTGGACATTGACCAAAATGAACTAAGCCACCAATGGCAGCGATGGGAGGGAGGGAACAAGTGGGAAAGAGGGAACAGCTGATGCTATGCAAAATAAAAGAAATGTACACATCACCCAATGTGGAAGAAATAACTGCATTGCAAAGCTCAAAGAACTCATAAATGTTATAGGCCATGATAGACAATTTGCTCCAGGAAAGTTAGAATGTGTTTGTGACTTTAACTGAGCATCACTATCCCACAATACTGTGAAATTTGGGAAATTGTGTAACCACTTAATCACAATAAAAATTTGAAAAAAAATTGTATACAGCAAAAGCCTCTGTCAATTTTCAACATAACTTCATTGTAAAAAGTGCCAAGGAAACTAACTAGAAACAGAAGAATCATACCTCAACATAATAAAGGCTAGATATAATAAACTCATAGCCAACATTATGCCAAAAGAGTAAAAACTGAAAACATGTCCTCTCAACTTAAGAACAAGATGTCAACTCTCACCACTCATCAAATACAGCTTGAATTCTTAGCCAGAGGAAAAGACAAGAAAAAAAGGAAAAGGGAGAAAATAGGAAAGAAAGAAGTTAAATTATCCCCCTTTACAATATGTGGTTCTATTTAGAAAATCCTAAAAACTCTACCAGAAAACTTGCAGATCTGATGAACACTTTTAGCAAAGTATCAGGATACAAAATCAATAGATGCTCAGCACTTTCTCCAAGGCCCTGCCAAGGAAACAAAGTTTCTGGCTGGTAAAACATGATAAGACAAACAGCTCTTCATCATTAATTTGACCTCAGTTCTAATTTAGTCCAGTCTGGTACCCTTGAAGAGGAGGAAAGGGAAACTGAAGAAGCTACAATGTCTGTCTCTTATCTAACAAGATCCTTAAAAGATATCTCGAACTGAATCTAAAACCAGTCTCTAACACAGTGGAGGGGGAAGATGTTTATGATTTTTCTTTTCCCCTGTGCTACAGATTGAACCCAGGGCCTTGTGCCTGCTAATCAGCACTCTACCATTGAGCTATACCCACAACTCCAACCAAACAGTTTTAATGTCCTAATAGCAGGACCAGATGCAATCAAGCCCACCTCAATTTCTGTCTTCTGCAAGCAAAAGGAAAGGTAGACAGAGGCAGGCAGGCTGGCTGGCTGGCCTCTTCTATTCAGTGGTATAAGCAACCTCATCTTTGAATACTTCCAAGAGTTTGAGATGTAAATAGGGTTTATTAATGATACAAATTCACATTACTCATGTTACATCATGATTATCTCAAAGGTCAGAGAAAGATGAGGAACCTTAGCAGGAAAAGAGGTAAGATCCAAGGGCAGGGTCTAGAACCAAGAGTTGGGGTTTGAGTATAAACATCACTTATTTCATAGCTGTACCCAGGACCACTCTTAGCAGGAAAACTTATTTCTGTATTCTAGGGGAAAGCAGTACCAGAGGACTTGCCAATTTTAGTGAGTAGTAACTCCATTTTTTAGTTAAAAGCAGGTGACATGCTTGTCTTTCCCAGAGGGAGTATGACATTTTCTCTGGTATCAAGACTTTCATTTCTGATTCAGTTTTCAGGTCACATTTTTTCATTTGAAAAATTGGAAGAATGTGATATAATATTATTTAAGAGTGATATCATTTTAATCATTATTTCAAATACTACCTTATAAAGAAAATCTTAGGAGTTTTAAACCACAAGAAGCTTTCCTAAGAACTGTGAAAAGTTTATTAACCTTTTTTTGACTGGGTATTTTAAAAAAAAACACAGATTGGGTATTTATTTAATTGGAATTCAGTCTGTTTCTGGCAGCAGAGATTGAGTTTCTTTTCCCATGAACAGATGTTCAAGGAGAGAGAATGTATCAAAGTTAAAGTCACCCACAAGAATCAACATCATCTCCCAGACTTAAGATCACAGGCTTACTAGGCTCTGACTCAGACCTCTGGCCACTGAATCCATAAAAACATTTGCAGAAACCAGAATTATTAAAGATAGACTGAACCATGGTAACTTAAATTCCTCCCACTTTCAATATTTGGGGAAAATGCTGAAGATATATGCTTACTTGAGAGTTTAAAATGTGACTTACTCCTGCCCAGTAAGCTAGTGTTTGGTGATATCTATCTTACTAAAGTTTACTGGAACACTTGGCAAGGCAAGAAAGAAAATGGACTATATGTATAAATATATATAAATATGCATACTTACACATATGTGTACAAACATGGATACCTATGTAAACACACATGCATATTGATTTGGATTCATATTATGTTGCACATACAGGTGTGTATATATTCATTTTCCACATACATTTTACAGCTGGACAGCTTCTGAGCATCCATTAATCCCACTGCTAGCCGGCTTCCTATGAACTCAATAAAACCATCATGGCACTCTTCTTGCCGTATTAAGATTGAATATCTCTATCCACCCAGAATCTGTAGGTAATTATGCACCTTTCTGATTCATACTCATCCCTGTAGCTGTTTTCCAAATAAGCGTGAGAGATTGGATGGCTCCATAACCATAAATAAATTGTAGCCTCCTGTAGGCCAGAGTTCCAGCAGGTGGATGCCCTGGATCCAGATCTATTGTGTGTCCTGTGGCTGTTCGTTCCCTAGGGCTGGTAGGCTTTCATTAACCTGTCTTTGTTGTCAATGTGTACTCTGTTCATGCCTATTTAAAACCAAATGTGTATGGCATATCTTTTCAGACATTTCACACTAATTTTCATAACCAATAACTACCACTTTTAGTAAATTAAATCTCAAAGTTAATACATCAAATATGTAAACTATTCTTTGTTCCTTCCCCAGTAGCACATGGTAATCAAAATACTTTTTCAGGATGGCAATGTGGCTTAGCGATAGAGTGCTTGCCTAGCATGTATGAAGCCCTGGATTCGATTCCACAGTACCACTATACAGAAAAGGCCAGAAGTGCTAGTCTTGAGCAGAAGTGATAGCCTTGAGCAAAAGAAGCCCAGGGTCAGTACCCAGGCACTGAGTTCAAGCCTCAGGACTGACAAAAAAAATTATTTTTTCGTCTTTATATTTGCTTAGCTTTTTGGTTGTTCAAAGTACCTATTCCAAGGGACCTAAAGTTTTCAAAGGTAAAAAAAAAATAGAACCACATCATGTTTGAAACAAACACAGGTGACAAATACCAGCAGCCAACTGCTCCAATTAACATTTCCTAACTCACCCTGACTACAACTTGTCTGGTAATTCAGAAAGTTCTCATTTGCCTTCCAGAACAAACATACTTATAGGACAAAGACACGATGTATTTTTTATTTATTCATCAGGAAAAATGTTCTAAATATAGAGCTATTCTTTTTAGAGCTCATCTAAGAAGCAGAAAAACAGCCTGGTGTTGCTTTTTCCCCCCTAGATTTCCAGTGCCAGTAAAGAGGCTGAACTTGTTTTGACTTGTAAACAGTACAAATTTAATATGGAATCCTCTAGAGCATGCATGTAGCACTAGTGATCTATTTTTATTACTCATGGTAATCTTTTGGAATAGGTGTATTAATTGACAATATTTACTATAAACCTCCACATGAAAATATAATAAGTTAATTTTCTTTACAGTGTTTTATAGTGCCTGTTGCTCCTAAAGGTGGGTCCAATTAATTCTACCAAATGTTTTCACAAGATTTCTGACTGAATTCATGTTTTACCATGGACTGTTTGGGACTATGCTTAATCTCGTTCATTTGTTCACAAGTTCCAAACTTCTTTAGACAGCTGTTTTCCAATCTCCTCTTTTGGTTGAGTCCCTTGGCCACCACTGGTCCCTTTCTTTCTTCCAGAATGTGTTTCTGGGGAACATGAGTAGCACCCATTTCAAAGGAAGGCTTCTCACCTCCTCTTTGACACAGGCCATGGATCAAGTGCTACTCTGCCATCTCCCTGCCTGCCCTGACTCTGCTGCTACAGCAGTGTGAGGGGGCATCTCTGTATGAAACCTCTGCTCTACGATGTTGTCTATCTCCTAACCTTAAGAACCCTGCCCTTCCCTCGTGATACAGCTCTTCTCCAAATCTAAAGATGTGCATTTTGTTCCTCTACCTCAGTGTCTCCAGGAGAAGAGCCTACCAGCCTGTACCTCCTCACAGGGCTCTTTTCAGAGGGGACGGATTTCATTTACTCAAAAACTCTCCTCTTTGGAGTTCTGCCTCTGTTATACAAACCCCCAAACCCCTGACAATTTTGACTATGGCCCACAGTCTTTCTGACCATCATTAAAAAGCAACCCCATTTTTAGGTTCCCTTGACTCTTTTTAGGGAAATACCAATTTGCCAGCTTTTGCCAAGTAATTAGTGGAGCTATCTGATTGGCTCTGGCGGGGGTGAGAGGAACACATAACCCAGGCCTGGCCAATGAGAATCTGACATTCTTCTGGCTCACTAAACTCTTTTGGAGAAGGCTCTGGTCTTTTTTCTTTTATTCTTTTTTTTTTTTTTTTGCCAGTCCTGGGGTTGAACTCGGGGCCTGCGCATTGTCTCTGAGCTGCTTTTGTTCAAGGCTAGCGCTCTACCACTTGAGCCACAGCTCCACTTCCATCTTTAAACCCAGGGCTTCATGCATGGTAGGCAAGCACTCTACCACTAAGCCACATTCTTAGCCTGGCTCTGGTCCTTTTCTGACAAGTGAGAGCCTGGCTGTAGAGTTGCTAATGAAAATACTAGGAAGAGAAGCTATTTTTTTCACTAAGGTGGTATGATAAAGACTGCCCATCTCTGTAAATACCAGGGGAAAGCTGCCTAAGAAGGGAGCCAAGATAGGAAGTCAGAGATATAGACCTTCATCCTCTCACTTGGCCACCTGGATCCTGCTGGGACCAAAGCCACTTCGCTTGGGGCTTTTCCACTACAGAGCCAAAGAATTCCTTTTTGTTTGTTAAGATCAATTGAAGCTGGTTTTTGCCATTTCCAACCAAAAATATCACAACACAATCCACTGGTGCCAAATAACTAACATTCACTGAGATAGAAGAAAAGCAGGTTGACTTTTGCAGGTTTGTAAGGCAGCCAAATGTCATCACATGAAATTTACTTCTGTTTTGTTCTCTGGTGTTGCGCTGCAATTTAAAGAGGGAAAGGGTAAAAGGGCCCTCTCAAACAGGCTCAGGGGTCTCTCTGAGGACAACTAAACCCCCAGACATTGCCTGGGTTTCAATTTGTCTAAAGTCCACCTTTCAACTACTGTTTTCACCTCCAAAGCCTCTTCTAGGATCTATTTCTATCAATTATTATCTCTCCACCACACACACACACACACACACACACACACACACACACACACACACACACACACACACACACACACACACACACACACACACACACACACACACACACACACACACACACACACACACACACACACACACACACACACACAGCTCCCCAACTCTGGTTTCTACTCTTTAACCCACGTTTCTTGCATGTGAAACAATAAGCAGAAAAAGAAAAAGCCTTCACTATCACAAGTCATCCAAATGAAAAGTAGGTGGAAATATTAACCAATGAAAATGTTGACAAGTGAAAAATGCTAATGATGGCTGTTTCTAGTGGTCAGATCATACCTAATGTTTCTCTTCCTTAAAAACATTCATCTTCTATGTTTCCCAAAGTTTCCTGCCATTTCTTTTGTAAGGAAATATATTGACATATGCTTCCTCTTTCTGCTACCAAGGAAAACACCATGCATCACCATGCATCTGCTTCCTCACTCGCTTCTGCTTCAACTCGTCCAATACTCAATCCACTCCACTGAAACTACAATCATCCAGTGGCATTTCTGCCTCCTGTGGCCCTCTTTGGAGCATCATTCATCCCCTCCTCAGCTGTTCTTTTCCTCTTCCTTCCACATTAGTCACTCAACACAGCTTATCAGTGGTGCTTCCTAACACATCTTGAAGGTATCACCTCCACTCATTTCCAGGACACCCACCTGCCAGCTGACCCCTTGTGGCCTCATGTACATTCCCGCTCTGTACCCAGCCCCCTACTGCCCACACACAACCAGTCCCGGATTTTAAAAAGTAAATGCTGTCTAATTACTTAGGGATTCTTGACTCCATCCAGGGGATCACAAGTAATAACTGCAAGGTTACGTAAGTATAGGGCAGAGTCTGAGGAAGGCATGTGGTGATGACATCTAAAAATGGAAGAAAAAGATGGGAACACTGGGAGAAAAGAATGAGGCAAGGACTCAAGGCTCACTGCAATTAAATATTTTCCCTAATAAACACAAGCACTGAAGCAATTAATGACTACTTCTTTTGTGCCTAAAGTCCCAGAGAATTATACTACTCCATTCTCATCTTCTCAGAATTTTTCTTTGTAATTAAAAAAGAGTTTCTATTTTAAATATTGGATCAGGGACAACAGTCGAGCTTCATCACTCTCCCTTTCCCCAACATCTGTGCAAGTCTTTTAGAAAGTCTGGACACTTCTTCCCTAGGCCAGCAGGAAGTTATTCAAGACTTGCGTGTGCATGGCAGCCTCACCCCAGCCCACTCCTCAGCCACAAGGAAAACCAAAAGCATCCACCCCTCCTTTACTCATGCTAAGTTGATCCCTGTTAGTGCTTGTGGCCTGCCATCACCCCAAAACCTCAGTATGTGAATCATAAATCCTTCATACTCCACCAGTCAGTCTTGACATCCCACCTATCTGGAGCAGGAAGGCTGATCTCAACTTCCGCAATTTAACTACAGTCTTAGACACTGTCATGTCCTTACTATAACTGGATCACAAGTAGGAATATACAAAAGAGAGGAACTACAAAAACACTGTAGGGAAATGTCCCTTTATTAATGTTCTATTATGGCCTAAAGATCAATTCAGTGATGACTACTTAACATGATGTCTGGGTCTACTCTCTGCAGCTAAAACAAAGTACATGAAACTGGGCAATTTACAAAGAAGCTTATTTGGTTCAGGGTTGTAGGCGCTGGAAGGTGATACCTGCATGTATTTGGCCTACAGCTGCATCATGATGTAGCAGAGGGTGAAACAGAGCAAGTGTGTTAGCTCAGGTCTCTTACTCATCTTATAAAGCCACGAGAATACCATCATCAGGCTCCCAACCCTCATGATCTTATCTAGTACCTCCAAATACCATCAACATAAAAATTTGAGGAATGAGTTTCAACAAACCTTTGGGGGACCCAATCAAACCATTGTAAAGGGTCATATGTATTCACTTGAATATCTAGTCATCAACCTTACAACAGTTCAGTATGTATAGGGCAAATGTGTGACTCCAGTCTTTCCTCTCTGTCCAGCTTTAAGACACTGAGGTATCACAAATGCTATATGCTGAGTTCTATGGAACAGAAACACAATTAAACATGACCCTATCTTAGGAATGGGAGCTAAAGTACCAGGGTAACTGAAAGGTTAAGATGGCAAGTCATAATAATACTCTTCAATACTCTTCTTATTTGTAAACCAAATTATAATCTTTATATGTGCATAAAGTATTCTCCCATCTCCTCAGCCTACAAATCTCTAAATGGCACAGTCATGAAAAACAGCTTATAATATGGAAATATGAAGTACTTACATATCTTTAGCTGCTCCTGTAGGGCCTAGAAGGGAAAAGAAAAGGACAGTTTTGTATTAGTGTGAAAATACTGCTACTGAATGTTTAGCCCAATATTTAACTGCAAGAATATTCTAGAAAAGACAAAAGTATGGCTTAAAAAAAGAAATTTCAAAAATGTAAAAGGGAGATACAAGCCAGGCACTGGTAGCTCATGCCTGTAATCCTAGCCAGCCTGGGCAGGAAAGTCTGGGAGACTCTTATCTCCAATAAACTCCCAAAAAGCCAGAAGTGGAAGTGTGGCTCAAGTGGTAGACAAAGCAAGTGGCAGCAAAAAGAAGCCCAGAGACAGTGCTCAGGTAGAGGAAGGGGACTCAAGAAAATAACCAAACTCAATTCTTAGGCTTTCATTTTTAGGTTTGGAGCTAATTCTTCTTATTTTGAGCAATTCCTATAAAAGACAAACTATGGGTTCTGAAAAGAATGTGATCCAATTTCATCTGACAGCTGTGGAGAAGCCACATGCCTTCTAGGATAGCAAATATAATGTGTACCAGAGTCACACAACACAGTAGATACCACCACACAGGGAAAGCACAGGGCAAAATGGAGGCGATGGACTCCAAGAATCAGGACATCTCAACACCACCAGTCTAGCTCCAAAAGGAGGCTCAGGCATTTCTATCTCTGCTTCAATTGCTCACCAGACCCTCTCACTCCTGCCTCCTACTCCCAGCCCCAAACAGAACACCTCTGTTGGACAACACTCCTGCCACTCAATACCAATTTTCTGCCCTTACTTCCTACCCCATGTCTGTCTTCATCCAACACACAGAGGTGGAATTAACGTCTCTAAAAAATCTCACTTCCCTCCTGAGTTAAATGAGGGAAGAAAGAGTACTTTGCTCAAAGACTGGAGGGAGATTAAAAAGACTTGTAAACTGCACACAGTGTGGATCACACACAAAACCAAAAAACAAAAACCAGCATACCAGGCTATCATCCACATTTAACTTTTGTTAAATGTGTCACATTTAACTTTGTTATCTAATTTCCAAATCTATGAAATGAGATTCCAAATAATTTCTGCACAGAGCTGGGAAGGTGGCTGCTTGCCTTGTGGTGCTCAGAGCGCTTGCCTTGCATATATGAGGCCCTGGGTCCGATTCCTTAGCACCACAATAAGCAGAAATAACAGAAGTGGTACTATGGCTCTAATGGTAGAGTGCTAGCCTTAAGCTAAAGAGCTGAGGGACAGCGCCCAGGCCCAGAGTTCAGGCCCTACAACCGACCAAAAAAAAAAAGAGAAAGTTCAAATAATTTCTGCACAAGCCACAGCAGACTGAAGACAGAGGCAGGAGTGCTTCAAAAGAAGTCAGAATGCATTGAAAGTACTTTCTAAAATTGTGCCAACCAGCCAGTACCTGTGGCCCACGTCTGTAATCCTAGCTACTCAGGAGGCTGAGATCTGAGTCGTATCTCCAATTAACAGCCAGAAAAACAAAACTGGCTCAAAGTGGTAGAGTGCTAGCCTTGAGCAAAAAAGCTCAGGGACAGTGCCCAGGTCCTGAGTTCAAGCCCCACAACAACAACAACAACAAAGAAAACAAAAAACAAAACTGTGACAACCATACACTGAGGATACTCATTTACGATCAGTTATACTGCAAACTGATAGCTGACCATGAAGGTGAGCAATACTAAACTTAACTCCTTTATTGAGGAACAGTAACATTTCAACGAAAACTACACTAAAATTATGGCAGTGTGTTGAGCAATCAGAACTTGTTTTAATAGGCCGTGGGGAAGTCGTCATTGCTTCACCTTGGTTACACCTAGCAAAGGGCACCATCAAAGTCTCTCCCTGCTGGGCACCCCATTCACCAGCGCAGCAGGCTCCACCTTCCAAATGGAAGTGGACAGATCCTCTTTCTGTTCTAAAACACCTTTCATTTGAAAGGGCAGAATTTATTGAATAGCTGCAATGGTGGAGGAGGGGGAGTCACAGACATCTCAGCAAGTGTAGATAATCGGAGTGTAGAATGTACTTTATTTTTGGAGCAAAGCACTGGCGGCTCACCCCTGTAATCCTAGCTACTCAGGAGCCTGAGATCTGAAGGACCATAGTTCAAAGCCAGCCCAGGAAGAAAGTCCGAGAGACTATCTCCAAATAACCACCAAAAAAGCAGGGCTCAAGTGGAAGGAAGCAAACCTAGTAAGAGCCAAGCTCTGAGTTCAAACCCCCCCCACACACACACACACACAAAATCATTTCATTTTCAGAAAGGGAGGAAAATGTTTCATAGAAGACAGCATGATGGCTAATGAGAAGCTCATACCAGGGGAGGGAGACTGACTCACCAACATGTAATGTCTCATAGTAAAACTAATAATTTTTTAATGTTTAGAAACCCTAGGCCAAAGCGAAGGTTTGGCCAAATTACAATCTGAGAATCAAGGTTTAAAGTCAGCCTGGGCAGAAAAATCGGAGAGATTCTTATCTTCAATGAACCACGAAAAAGCTGGAACTGGAGGCAAAAATAAAGCTTGGTAGAGCAGCAACTTTGTGGTAAAAAGCTAAAGAAGAACATGAATCCCTGAATTCAAGCCCCAGTACCAGTACAAAGAAAAGGAAGGAAGGAAGGAAGGAAGGAAGGAGGGAGGGAGGGAGGGAGGGAGGGAGGGAGGGAGGGAGGGAGGGAGGGAGGGAGGGAGGGAGAAATAAAGAGATAAAGAAAGAATGAATGAATCAAAGAGAAATGAATTCAAGAATGAAAAAGAAAGGAAAGAAAAGGAAAGGGAGAGACAGAGACAGAGACAGACTAGGCCAAACTATCAGAGTACATAAACATGTAATGTAGAAAAAATAAGTCTACTTGTCCTGCAAAAGTATAAAATTACAAAAAGATCAGTAACAGAAAAGTTATTATACTCACTATATTTTAATCATACTCCACTTAATTATAAGATTGAAATGACTAATGACTAGATAATTCATGCAAAAAATATATTAGCCAAAACTATTCAGTGATAAAAATCTCATCTACTTGAAATTGCATTCATGAGTCATGTAATACCATTTATTACGCGAATATTTAGAGTGGTACATCTACTTCTTTGCAGGCCCCAGGGATGATGTTCCATCTCTGTTAATAGCACTTTATTTCCTGCCAACTGGCTCTTTACTGTTTAAGCACAGTCTCAGTACCTTAATAGAATAGGCCTTAGAACTAAAGGTGGAAAAAAGGAACCAAAGTTTCATATGACAAGCACTAAAAAATATAGAGAATGTTAGAAATTGCATGAGTAAAAAAATTTAGTAATTGGTTTGCAAAGCTAATGAATGATAAATATAATTTTAAGTTATCTTCCTAAAACAAAAAGAGAGGAGCAAGGTTTGCTATTAGAAGAAAAAATTATTCTATGTGGTTCTAGGTCCAAGAAAGAACATTTCCAGCAGGGTCCCCATGGTTCACAGCTATAGTCTTAGCTACTTAGGAGGCTGAGATCTGAGGATTGCAGTTCAAAGTCTTCATGAGACTCTTATCTCCAATTAGCCACCAGTAAACCACAAATAGCATGGTGGCTCAAAGTGGTAGAGCACTAACTAGCCTTGAGCAAAAAGAGCTCCAGGATAGCACCCAGGCCCTGAGTTCAAAGCCCATGACTGACCAAAAATGGAAGGAAGGAAGAAAGGGAGGGAGGGAGGGAATAAATTTCCTTCTGCAAGTATCTGTTTAACACTTCAACACTGTGGCTGTTGCTGGTATTATTTCATTTCATCCTAAGCATATTTAACTTTACAGTATACCCTTGAGATGATGTCTGATACATAAAATTGTATAGCAAGCCCAATTTATCCAAACATTCAGAAAATTTCATCAGATACTGAGCTGTCATAGAAAGAGATTTCATCTTTTCCCTTGGTTCTTGGCTCAGAGCTCCTTAAAACCCTTGGAATTCCCTGGGTGGCGAGGATGATGGGAGCCATCTGTTAATGAATGGGCTCTTGGCCAAGCCCCCAGTAGATGGGGTCTGGTGGACAGAAAACCTATACCTGCGTTAGAAGCTTGAAACATCAAGCCCACTCTTATTTCTAGGTAGGAAAGAGACACTGGGGAGTAGGTTAATGCCCAATGTCCTCATCAATCATGTCTATGCACTGAATCCCCACAGAAACCATCAGAGGACCCAGCTAGGTGAGCACATCCATGTGCTGGGATGGTGGTGTTCCTTCCCCCAGGTCCAGGGCACAAAGACTCTCATGCATGGGGTGTTTCCATCACCTTATGTACAGCTCCTCCAGCTCCCAGGGGCAATGGGCATTCCCTAGCTGTGGCTATGGCCACCTCACTCACTGCTCCATGCATCTTTTCATCTTCTTTTCCTCTCTGTCTCTCAGAAGAACATTTATCACCCAATTAAGGGGCCAATCAGACCATCCAGTATAATTTCTTCATCTCAAAAGGCCCTGGACCCAAATAAGATTACATGTATACATTTCAAGGACAGCACAAGACCTGGCTTTTTAGGGACCACCATTCAAAAACCTACACTACTTTTTCCCTTCTTTCTTGTTTTGGTCTGCTTTGTGTTGCTGTGTTTTATCTGGCTTTGTTTGAGATAGGGTCTATGTCAGCTCAGCTTGGTCTAGAACTCATAATCTTCATATTTTTGGAGTCCTGGGATTACATGCCCATCTAACTACAATTGCTTGTCTTTCCCTTTCTCAAATATGTGTGTGTGTGTGTGTATAAAACTACCAAGCACCAGTGACTCAGGCCTATGATACATAGCTATTAAGAGAAATGAGATCTGAAGGACTGAGGTTCAAAATGAACCCCAGAGAGAAATCAAGACTCAAATCTTAAAATAACCAGCAAAAAGCCAAGTTGGAGGCATATCTCAGGTGGTGGCATACCAGGCAAGTAAGCAAGCTGTACAAGCATAAGGACCTGAGTTCAAGCACTGATACTAGAAAAAGAAATTTCAAGTTGAGGTACAACTCAGCATACAAACTTGCAAAGCATGCTTTGACTCCTGATATAAATAAATTCCTTAAAAGAAATATATAGTAATAAGAAATTAATATTTTTAAGGGAGACTAATTTTAATGTAGCAAGTTTATTTCATAGACATCAATTTTTATTCCTAGTGAATTATCAGCCAAGCCAGCTACAAGATGTGATATGAATTCTGTATGTTTTTAAGCAGACAACACCTTTTCTTTCTTTTTTTTTTTTTTTTGTCAGTGGTGGGGCCTGAACTCTGGGCCTGGGCACTGTCCCTAGGCTCTTCAGGTCTAGGCTAGCACTCTACCATTTGAGCCACAGTGCCACTTCTGGCTTTTTCTGCATATGTGGTACTGAGGAATCAAACCCAGGGCCTCATGCATGCGAGGCAAGCACTCTATCACTAAGCTACCTTCCCAGACTAACACATATTCTTGATTCCTATAGATATTCCTTTAAGATCTCATCAGTCTATGCTATATGTGAAGAGAACCAAGCCTGCGGTACCTCCAGTGCTGTTCACATGTGCCAAATTCTTATATGGAAAAAAAAATAGGCAACTATTTTTCATTCTTCTGTGGTACTAAGGATCCAACACAAGGCCAACTGCTAGCCAAGTACTCTACTCTAAGCTTGGAAGACATGATATACATGTTCATCTTTGAGCAAAAATCTCTTCATAGTTTATAAAATATACATACTGAAATACATTAAACAAATTCACTGGTAACTTGTTCATTTGTATATTGAATCATATTCCATTCCTCAAGCTAAGTGATGAAAATGCACATATATACATACATATACACATATATACTCCAAAATAAAGTGTGCATGAAAAATCTTTATATTAAAAAAAAAACCCAGCTGGGCGCTGGTGGCTCACATCTGTAATCATAGCTACTCCAGGAGACTGAGATCTGACTATGGCAGTTCAAAGCCAGCCCAGGCAGAAAAGTCCCTGTGAGACATTTATCTCCAATTAACCACTCAAAATGATGTTGTGGCTCAAAGTAGTAGAGTACTAGCCTTGAGCAAACAAGCTCAGGTACAGTGCCTAGGCCCTGAGTTAAAGCCCCACAACTGATGGGGAGGAGGAGGAACCAAAGAAGAAGAAAAGATTTACAAATCAATTGTAAGCAATCAGAAAACAAATGGCTATGACTCTTATGGGGAATAAAAAAAGTATGCAAGTGAAATAGAAACAGCAACAAGAGACCTACCACCCAAGAAAAGCTCAGGACCGGATGGATTTACAGCTGAAATCCACAAGGCCTTCAAAGCAGAACTCACACCAATACTCCTCCAACTCTTCAATGAAATTGAAAGAGAAAGTTCACTACTGAACGCTATGAAGCCATCATAACCCTCATCCCAAAACCAGGCAGGGACTCATCAAAGAAAGAGAACTGCAGACCCATTGAACATTGATGCAAAACTTCTCAACAAACTCTTGGCCAATCAACTTCAACAATTCATCCAAAAAAATCATATACCACGATCAAACAGGATTCATTTCAGGGATGCAAAGTTGGTTCAATATACACAAATCAATTAATATAATTCATCACATCAACAAGATCAAGGATAAGAACCACATGATTATCTCATCATCAGATACAGAAAAAGCATTTGACAAGATCCAACACCCCTTTATTATGAAGGCTCTGGAAAAAGTAGGAATCCATGAACATTCCTCAATATAATAAAGGCTATGTATGACAAACCCACAGCCAGCATTATACTTAATGGTAAAAAGTTAAAGCCATTTCCTCTAAATTCAGGAATGAGACAAGGTTGTTTGCTCTCTCCACTCCTCTTCAACTTAGTATTAGAATGCCCAGCTAGAGCAATAAGACAAGATGCAAACATAAAGGGGATCCAAATAGGGATAGATGAAGTAAAACTCTCCCTCTTTGAAGATGACATGATCTTGTACTTAAAGAACCCCATGGACACCACTCCCAAGTTACTTGAGCTGATCCAAAACTTTGGCAAAGTAGCAGGACATAAAATTAACCCTCAGAAATCAATGGCTTTCTTGTATGCCAATAATGAGAAGAGCGCAGTTGAAATTAGGAAAGCAACCCCTCTTGTAATAGCTCCACAAAAAAATAAAATACCTAGGAATTGACTAAAGAGGTGAAGGACCTCTATGACGAAAACTTTAAAAACCTGAAAAAGGAAATTAAAGCAGAACTAAAGAAGTGGAAAAACTTCCCATGCTCCTGGATTGGGAGGATTAACATGGTGAAAATGGCAATACTTCCCAAGGCTATCTACAAATTCAATGTGATACCTATCAATATCCCACACTCATTCTTCAATGAAATAGAAGAAGCAATCCAAAAATTCATATGGAACAATAAAAGACCCCAAATAGCAAAAACAATCCATAGCAGAAAGAGCAGTGCTGGAGGAATATCAATACCAAATTTCAAACTCTACTAGAAAGCTATAGTAATCAAAACACTTGGTACTGGCACAAGAACAGACCTAAGAACCAATGGAATAGGACTGAAGACCCAGAAATGAACCCACAGACCTAAAGCCACCGAATCTTTGACAAGGGAGCTAAAAAAAAAAATAGAATGGAAGAAAGACAGCCTTTTCAGTAAATGGCGCTGGCATAATTGGTTAAACACCTGTAGAAAACTAAAGCTAGATCCATATTTATTACCCTGCACCAGAATCAACTCCAAATGGATCAAAGACCTCGAAATAAAAGCAGACACTCTGAAAACATTACAGGAAGGAATAGGAGAAACCCTAGGTCTCCTTGGCATAGGCCAAAATTTTCTTACTAGAGACCCCAAAACACAACAACTCAAAGAAAGATTGGACAAATGGGACTGCATGAAACTGCAGAGCTGCAAGGCAAAGGACATAGCTAGCAAGATCAATAGAAAGCCCACGGACTGGAAGAAGATCTGCATGAGCCATAAAATGGACAAGGGTCTCATATCTAAAATATACTTAGAACTCAAAAAATAAATCCCCCAACAACAAATCCTCAAAGAAACAACTGCCTCATAAATAAGTGGGCTAAAGACTTAAAGAAAAACTTCTCTGAAGAGGAAATAAGAATGGCCAATAGACACAACCTCTCTAGCTATAAAAGAAATGCAAATCAAGACAACATTGAGATTTTACCTCACTCCAGTTAGAATGGCTATAAACAAGAACTCTAATAACAACAGATGCTGGAGGGGATGTGGACAGAAGGGAACCCTACTGCATTGTTGGGAGTGTAAACTTGTTCAACCACTTTGGACAGTAGTATGGTGGTTCCTCAAAAGACTCCACATAGAGCTCCCCTATGACCCAGCAATCCCCCTTTTGGGCATTTACCCAAATGATCACAAACAAGACCATACTAAAGCTACCAGCACAACTATGTTTATCACAGCATTATTCACCATAGCTAAGATATGGAACCAATCCAGATGGCCCTCAGTAGATGAATGGATCAAGAAAATGTGATCAAGAAAATGTATATATATACATACATCATACATACACACACAATGGATTTCTATGCCTCCATCAGAAAGAACGACATCGCCCCAATTGTTAGGAAATGGAAAGACTTGGAAAAAATTACACTAAGTGAAGTAAGCCAGGCCCAAAGAAACATAGGTCCCATGGTTTCCCTTATTTGCGATAACTAGTACATGTCTAGGACAAGCAGAAAAGATCAAAAGCTACATACATATGACCATATGAGATAATGTTAAGTGAAATGAACCCCAAGACAGGGACACAAGTGGTATTTTTTTTCTGGCTTGCTATTGTTTTTAATGTACTTATAATGTTCTATGTGATTCTTTTCTTTCTTTTGTATGTTCTTCCCCCATGGTATAACTCCTGTTTTCACTATATCTGATTCTGGTGTCCTGCATCTTGTATATATTTTTATAATTTGGGGAGGGGAAGAGATATAACAAAATGCTTAAATAAGGATACAGGTGGGTAACAGTGAGATGCACAAGACACTATGTTGAAAACAAGCTTTACAATTTCGGGGGTGGGAGGGAAGGAGAGAGAGGAACTGGGGAGGTAGGGAGGGAAGGGATGGTAGGGGAAAAACAAAGGAGGAGGTAACAATGCTGGATAGGAAATGTACTCATTACCCTACTCGTGTAACTGTAACCCCTCGGTACAGTATTTTTACAATAAAAAATATACATGAAAAAAGAAAACTATGCAGGAATGCTTTACTTTTTGTTTTACAAACAAGAAAGATCCCCTGAGAACTGTATAAACACAACTATAGGAAAATAAACAAAACTCTCTGCAATTCTGAGAATCTGCTATGGGCTCTGTGACCTGTAATAGCTCCAAAACTAGATCGACTTGCCCAAACGAAGTAGAACAAAAGCTCATTACTTCATTCAAAACAAATGTTTATTTTTATGAAGCCAGTCTTTTTTAAAAAATGAAGAACCATAAGTCATTACTTCAAATAACGGAAAAAATTCAGGTCACTCCATCCTAGAAATAGAAAATCATGTCAATGAATTGAACATGGATGCTTTTTACAGAAGTCTCTGTATTTAAAGATGTCCTTGTTAAGTGGTCATACTTCAGGTTGGTAAAAAAATTAATAAAGGGTAAAAATCATATAGCAAAGAGACACATGGATACTTACCTGCTCTGGTATGATGTAAGCTATACAAATGGTTCATAGTGGAACTGAATAACTCACATAATTCACCTTCATGAGCCACTCACACGGATGACAGGTCAATTCTGGGGTGCTGAAGGAAGTAAATAACTGGAGAACCTCCTGATTCTGCCTCCCCCCCCATAACTGCCTCCACAAAGGCATTCATAGCTTCTCATCTGCTACACTTCTAAGGTAGTAAATCCGGAAGTATACAGATCAACTCCGTCCTTTCCTATGCTATCTTTACATCTTTATAGTGAGAAGCAACCCCCATTCCGTTCACCAGACTTTTAACAGGTTCGATCATTTTTCATATCGCCATTGCTGCCTCCATCCCACACGTGCAGTCCTTCCTGGGGGTGGGGCTGCCCCTGCTCCAGAGACTCAGTTCCACAACAGCCTTACATTGTGCCACCTGGGCTCACAGGCACCTTCCATGGCCCACTCTCCCTTGTGTACCGTTACAAATGTCTTTCCCTATTAGGTTACACTCTCCCTGTAGTAATAAATGCCACGCTGAGTTCTTACAATAGATGAGGCACTGTTCCAAGCAGTTTAGATACACTAACTCATTTAATCTTAGTTTCTATTATTTCTCCCACATTTTATAGTAAACTAAGGTACAGACAGCTTAAACAAGTTGCCCCAGAACACACAGCAAATGAGTGGCAAAAGAAGGACTCCAACTTAAGCTTTGGCTCCACTCTTGGGTCTGAGCTCTAACTGCCTCTTTGTCTTCCTCGCTTCCTATCTGAACCATCCCTCCTTCCTATCACTGGCCACCAGGAAAAGTTCTAAAGCTAGCCTAGCCAGGCTTTGCACTGTCTGGAAATGTGCCACACCCATTTCTGTCTCTAGGACTTCACTCATCAGCACTAGAGATGTCTTCTAGCTGGCAATGTAAGTCAGTGGTAAAAGTACTTGCTGGCATGCAGAAAGCCCCGGGCTTAATCCCCATGCACCACATATGAACTGATGGATGGATGGGATAGGGATAATGATGGATAGATGGATGGATAGATGGATGGATGGATGGATGGATGGAGATGGAGACCTCCCTTCCACAATTCTGCTTCTTCAGATCTTACTGATTCTTTGATGCTAAATCCAATCCCATTTCTCACAAGCAGGTTTCCCTTACAGCCAGAAATTTCAGTTCAATCTTTCAATTGCTCCATCAGTCACAGTGTGCCCACATGATTTAGGGCTTAATTTTCAATTTTACTTCTTTTCCAAATATATTCAATCACTCAACTAATTTTTTGAAAGCTCCTCCCAAAAAATCCAATCTGAGGATATAGTTGTGTGTGAATGAAATGGGGGGAGTCTCTTGAGAGTTTTATGGAGAAGGGGATAATAGATGAGACAGGATGTAAACAAAGTAGAGCAGCAGCTCTTCAGCAAAAGGTAACTCAGAGAGAAGCCAGTGTGCTTAAAGAACAGGACAGTGACCTCCTTTCTATTAGGTGAGGGGAGGAGGGAGTAATTTGATATATAAATGACTATTCTGATGATCTCAATAAAATTTTACATTATTTCCCCACAAGGCTAAGCATAATGGGATCATTTCAACACTATCAAAGCATCTACAGATGTCAATTAAGGCTGGGCCAGTGTAGCCACATCTAAAGAGAATGCAATTATCTAGCTAATTGAGGACAAGGAAATAACTAATCTAAATAATTGGACCCAAAAGGATGATATGAATTCTCTAGTTACATAGATAAAGGCCTCCAAATTGGGAGTAGGTTTTTGAAGCTAAGAAGGCCCATGTTAGAATTAATAATTATTAAGCTCCTCCTGCTCTGACTATTGGTATCTAAACAGAAGAGCCATTATAGAAACATTCATAAATTGCCCACAAAAATTATGGTCAGAAGGTTGTTTATTATATATCTCTGGGAAAAGCCACAACTAATCAGTTCAAGGAAATTATTATGAGCCAAACACTTCTAAAATTACTCTGCTGTAGGCAAAACATGAGTCTGCATTGAAATAGGCTATAGCAGGTATTTGAACCCATTGGACCTTTTAAGGGATTCTTTCTGATTTCCACTACAAAGACATATTGAATCCTCTCCCTGTGATTTGAACAAAGGGCCTGAGGACCTCTTGTACTACATTAGGTTGAAATGCAGAGTTGCTCATTTCTTTGCTTTGTTAGAGGAGAATTCAAGGAAAAACAAGGACATACAGCGCCTGACTGCAAAAGTTCCCTGCCTTAGAATAAATGTGCCACTTAAAAAACAAGACTACTGCCTGCTGAGTCCTGGTGGCTCACGCCTGTAATTCTAGTTGCTCAGAAGGATCAGATTTGAGGATGGTGATTCCAACTCAGCCGGGGCAGGAAAAGCCATGACACTCATCCCCAATTAACCACATAAAAACTGGCAGAAAGCTAGAGCAAAAATAAACCTCAAGGACAGTGCCCAGGCCCTGAGTTCAAGACCCACAACTGAACCCCCTACCCCCAAAAAAGACTGACTTCAGTGTTTCCCAGGAAAAATGTACTATTCCTTACAAAATGAAAAATACAAAAGGACCTCCTACTTTAGTTCTATGTTAGGGGGGAAAAAGTCAAGTTCCTGTTATGAAAGAGTGATCATATCAAAGCTGGGAGTGTGGTTCAATGGCACAGAGCTTGCCTGGCATGCACAAGGTCTGGGGTTCGGTCCCCAGCACTGCAAAAACAGCAAAAATATCATAATGGGGAGTTCTCATGTAAAGTGTATCATTAAATATCTCCTGAGATCCATGGATGTTCAAGGTGGGTTCTTGTACACGTTGCTTTGCCATTATTCTCATCCACTTAACCCTCTCACCTAGACCACCTGCTTATCAACGAGAAGACAATTCTTGATGATTTCCACACAAGAGCAGACCATGTACAAGTTTATAGTTAGAAATCTCCCAGAAGTGAGCCGGGCACCAGTGGCTCACGCCTATAATCCTAGCTACTCAGGAGGCTGAGATCTGAGGATCACCTTTCAAAGCCAGCCAGGGCAAGAAACTCTGTGAGACTCTTATCTCTAATAAACCACTAGAAAACAGGAAGTGGTGCTGTGGCTCAAGCGGTAGAACACTTGCCTTGAGCTGAAGAGTGTAGGGAAAGCACCTAGGCCCAGAGTTCAAGCCCCATGACAAACCAAAAAAAAAAAAAAAAATCTCCCAGAAGTGTGAAGCTACATTGGATTATCAAGGAGCTGATCTGTCTCATTTTCCTCCTAACCTCTGGACTATTGATGCAAACGTGTGGAATCAAATTGACTCAAATACAGTAAAATGTATCAATCTGTGTCCTATTAACCAAGGTCACTAGGCAGAAGCCAAGAAAGGCAAGAGAAAAGGAAATAGCTCAGAGCAAAGGAAAACAATGATCTGGGGTTGCCTAGATTACTTAGGGAATAAACTGAGGCTTATTAAAAATGGTAATTTCAAGGTTGGAGACCTTAGAACACTGTTAGGGCATAGAAGTAGATTTGCCATATTTTTTTTTTCCTCCATAGAAAACTATTTGAGAAAAGCCACTTGGTCTTCAACAGGGCCATAAATTTTTACAATATAGTAATTACAGTTTACAGAGCGTTTTTTCTGCTTTATCTAACTTTAAGGTCTTTCATGAGCCCTGGGGAACAGGATACATCTAGCTTTCTCCATGGTACAAAGGAACAAGTTCAGAAAAGCAATTAAAAAAAAAAGCCTATAGAAACACAACTGGCATCACATAGAAGGGAAATGTAAGCTTACCTTGCAGGCTTCAAGTTCAGCCTCCTACCAACCAGCTCCCTAAACTTTTCTCGTTTTTCTTTTAAAGAAAAGTATGACTACTGAAAAGTATAAAGTATAAAAAGTGGGACTCCTGGGACAATGCAGAAGCTGTGCCCTGTACATAGCTAGTGGACAATGACATATATTTACTGCATTTCCTATTGCTTCAGTTCAGTACAAGTTTACAAGCTTGCTCAAGAGTTACTTGGTGCTGCTGTCAGAGCCGAGAGATTGAGTACTTTTGAATTTGTGTGGTGGTGTGTTTTTCTTACCCTTCTATCCATCATCCTGATGTATTTCCTTTCTGAAACAAAATTCCTCCCATCAACAGAAAACAAGGATGACCAAATCTCAAAACCAGCCAGCTGGATACACAAGCAGGGAAATGTTTGAGAATGACTTTGTAAAGCCAAGGGCAGATCATCTCCAAAGAGATGAGGCAGTAACTCCCAGCACAAAATGATTTCGCTCCGTGTTTTACTGTGTGCACTCACTCACTGGCTCTTTTCTAAGCATAAAGTAATTTTAAGCTAGAGAAGGCCATGCTCTCACATGGGCTGGCTTTCAGGAAAAAAAAAAGTCATGGGTAAGGCTATGCACTTTCCTTTAGAAAAAAAATATAATTGTACTCCCTTTGCCTAATAAGAAATGTATTCAAACAACAAAACTCAAAGTCGGCATGGTGGTGCACGTGTGTAATCCCAGCACTAAGGAAACTAAGAGGAAGGTCAGATCTGAGGTCAGTCTAGACTATGCTGCAGGTTTTGAGCCAGCCTGGAGTACATAGTAAATGCAAAAAAAAAAAAAAAAGCCAATCAAGTATATGTAAAGAAAATTGTGTTTTCTCCAGTTATATGGTTCTTAAATGACCATTTCAGAGTTACCCTATCATACCTGATCTTATTCTGATTTTCATTTAGTAATGGCACGACCACCCACCCAAATCTCAAATCTCATTAAGCAGTTCATTAACAAAATAAATAAATAAATACACTACACTCCCTACTTCAAAGGATATTTGTTACAAACCCTTCCTACTGTGTTTTTCTTTTGTTGTTGTTGTTTTTGTCTTGATTTGTTTGGATGACAGTACTGAGGTTTGAACTCAGGGTCTGAGAACCCTCCCTAAGCATTTCTGTTCAAGGTTAGCCCTCTACCACTTGACTCATAACTCGACTTTGGCTTTTTGCTGGCTAATTGGGGGTAAAAGTAGCAGGGATTTTCCTGCCCCATATGGAGAGGAACTGTGATCCTCAGATCTCAGCTTCCTGAGTAGCCAATATAACAGATGTGAGCCACGCTTACTACTTTTGTTTTTTAACTTTATGTGAGTAATTGCTCTTAACTTTTTTTTTTTCTACTAGCAGAGTAGTAGAGCAGCAGGTTACCAGGAGCCACCATACCTGGTGGTGCAGGGTCACAGTCGAGTGTGGGTGTGGTCTTGACGCTGTTCCAGGTTTCCAAGTAGAGCTTTCTGGCTTCTCTTGGGCCTTTACCTTTCTTTACCTCCTTTCCTTAACCTCGCACAAGGTAACTGATCTGCCTCTCTGACTGGGCACTACAAAATTCGCTCGTCAGATGTTTAATTCCTCAGAGCCAAAGCAACCCATAACATAAACTTTTCCATGCATCACCTGAGTTAACTCCCCATCTTTCAATCCTTTCTCTTGAAATGGAATATCCCTCATGTGATCACAGACGACCCCCCCCCAAAAAAAAGGTAATAAAGTTGACCAATTCACTGATCAGCCTTCCGTACATGGCTCCCACTATTTCTTTTAACACAAATAAAACTTCAGGTCTGCGTTAAAGTAAATGAGTGGCAAGCTCAAGGTTACCAAGTGATTGACAGAGTTTCCACACCAGTCTGGAAAATACTGCAGCGCCTGCCAGCTACCTGCCTGTGCAAGGTGTGACATCTCACATCTCTAAGGATCTAGGAGCGCTTATCCAAAGGACATTACAATAAGGTCAGCCCATGACTGCCCAAAACAAAGCTCTAAGATCTCAGCCCGGGGAGGGGATGGAAGGGCCGGAAAGGGGAACGGGGGATGGGAGGTAGGCAGTGGAGTGGGGGTAGGGGGGACACCGGCTGGGTTCGGTAGAAAAGTCGCGGTTTTAGAACAAGTCACTTAACACCCAAACCCGGGCCGGCCCAGGGCCGCCCGGAACTAGACGAAGTGGTTGTAAAGCGAAGTTTCAGGGTGCGTTAGGATGGAAGGGGGGTACCCACAGAATTGCCAGAGTGAAGCTCGGTCACCCCGGAAGGGCTGCCGGCGGGCGGGGTGTCCCGCGGGGGGACCCCAGGCGGATGCACTCGGGATCGGGCGTGCGCGCTCCCCGCCTCCGCCCCGCGCCTGCCCGCACGCGGCCCCAGCCCGGCCCGGCTCAGTCCTGACTCGCCCCGCCGCACTTTTCCAGGTGCGGAGTCCCGGCTCCCGGAGGCGGGGCGGGGGACCGGGGGGCGCCTGGGACCCCGGACCTCGCAAGGGTGCTGAGCCCAGCCGGCGGCGGGGGGCCCGGGGCCAGGCGCAGCCCGCGCTCCCCCCGCAGGCTCGCCGGGGGCCGGGCGTCTTCGCCCCCGCGCCGGGCACCGGCGAGGCTTTGCCCGGCTCTCGGGACACCAGCGGTCGGCTCCCGTCCGGGAATGGGGCTGGGGAGCGGGGGCCGCGCGCCCTCCCGCCTCCCTCCCCGCACCGCAGTCCCGCTGGCTCACCTCGGCCTGCGCCCGCGTTGGTGGCGGTGGAGTTCCCGCAGCCCATCGCGCCGCCGGCCCGGGAAGCCGCGCTCCCGAGCTCGCGGCCGCAAGTCCCGGGGGCGGAGATCCAAGTGAAGTCGCCGCGCCCCGGGCTGGAGTCCGGCGGTGGGGGGGGGGGGGCGCGGGAGCGGGGGGATGCGCGGGGGCCGTCCCCGCTACCTCCCGAGATGGGGCGCGAGCCGCGACACGAGGGCCCAGGAGGAAACCACCGGGATTCCCCCCACCCCAGCCCCCCGCCCCACTCGAAGACCCCGCGGGACCCACCCGTTGCCTCGGCAACCGCGGCGCTAGCCAATCCGCAGCGTTCTCCGAGCTTCTCGGTGGGACATTGGTGGTTGGAAAGAGGGGGCGGGAGTTTGAAGTGGGTTTGGGGGCCGGGGCCGGGCTGAGGGGCGTGGCGGGGTGGGATGGAGGATGCCCGCCGGCCCGCTTCCTCTTCGCTGTGTTTGGGCCCATGGATGCCCAGTAAAGGGGAATGTCTCCAATCCTCTCCTGCGTTCACCGGAAGCACGTGCATCTCGGTTCCCCCACCGTCCTTAAATCGTGCCCAGGTTCATCGTGTTAGCCCACTCAGCTTTCAAATAAATGTCTGCTGCGAGGTCTAGCGCCTGAATGGACCCAGCTGGGCAAGTGTCGGGTCAGATTGGATCATGGTCCCCAGCCTGACCCTTGATAGCTGTGTGACTTCACGAAAGGTATTCACCTGTGAAGTGGCCATAACTTGAGTGCCTATAACACACTTAGCACGGCCCTCGTCAGCTAGTGTCGCTATGTTTCTTAATTCTGTTAGAAGGTCCAACTTCCTTGGAGATGAAGACTCTGGTGGTTCATAATGTTGCCCTGGCTCATAATACAGGCTCAATAAATGTGCTGGGATTCAAATTCAAGGCAGAAATTAAAGCTTCATTTACAACTCACAGTATTTATAGAGAGCCTCGCCTGGGCCAAGTTCTTTGTTAAGTTCCAGGGATATAAATATGTGAGAGATAGTCTCATCAGACAGACAAATTATAAACAAATCAGCTACAGCAGGGATGTCGACAGGGTCCAAGGAGACACCGGTTAAAAGAATTCTTCATAAGCCATACAAGCTGAGTGGAGAGAAAAACTTGATCGAGAATCAAAGTCCTAAAAGATTTTTGTACCTGATTTCACGAGATTGTGGTGAGAACTTGGCAGTCCTGTCATTCAGCATCCTTTATGTGCTGAGATGTATCAATTCATGTACAAATAACAATACTTTTCAATGGACTTTCTAGCAGCATTATGTCTCTGCATTGGTCTCCGTTGTCTTGGCTCGGTGCACACCCCAATAGAAATCCAGAATCGGAGTGGAGGGAAGACTACAAAACAATCACAAGAAATAACTTTGGCTTGTTTCTGTACTGTCCCATACTGATGGGACATGTGCAAGAAGGAGAGCAGGGCCACCCAGACCTCGCATTCTCCTGTTGAACGAGGTTGTGTCGGGATAGGGCATAGAATACATACCCAAGGCCTTGGGTTCAAGTCCCAGTACCTCCATAACAATAAGAAAAAATAGTTGCACAGAACACCAATATCACAGCAGGCCACTCTGAATAATGAAATGATGCCAAAAATCACCTTCCAGGGCCTAAGTTCTGCTAGTTCCTTCATGACATCCTGTTACTGAGATAATGCATAACTCCTCATGATGTGAACTCTTTTTTTCTGAAATAAGAAACAATAAATCCAACCTACTCCACTGTGGTCTTTGTCTGGAGGGTATTAACGCTTGTGAATATCATGTAATCTACTTGATATATGCTGTAGCCATTCTTTCAGCACTCTAATTACCATCCTCTTGGTGCAAGCTATTTCTCTCCAAGCTTGACAGATGGCCAGGAACAAGGCGAGAAGAAACATCCAGTGGAAGGAGATATATCAAAGTCAGGTGCCAATAGCTCATGCCTGTAATCAGGAAGTTGAGATCTAAGGATCCAGTTTCAAAGCCAGCCCAGTCAGGAAAACCTGTGAGACTTCAATTAACCACTAAAAAGTGAGAAGTGGAACTGTGGCTCGAGTGGTAGAGCACCAGCCTTGAGCAAAAAGCTAAGTGACAGTGCCCAAGCCTGAGTTCAAGCCTCAGTACTAGTACACACACACACACACACACACACACACACACACACACACACACACACACACACACACACACACAGTGGGCACAATTCCAGCCACTGTACATGCAATGTAAAGTAAATAAATCACTGGAATAAGAGACTATAGATAGAAAGAGAAGAAGTATGATACTATTTTAGGTACTATGGCTAAGGAAGGGTTTATAGCTGAGGTCTGGTGGACAAGAAAAACACCAAATATGTGAAGAAGATCCAAAGACAGATCACCTACACCAAGAGAATGGCAAATGCAAGAGCCCTGGATTAAGAACATTCCAGGTATGCTTCATAAGCAGAAAAAAGTCCATGAAACTGGGCTAGAGTGGAGATGGTTGGTGGACTCAGAGAGCAACAGCTCAATTTGCTATGGATATGACCAGCCATGTAAGTAATTTTAAAAACCATTCAAAGGACAGCCCAAGTTCATTTGATTTGACAGCATATGTAGAGGTCCTAGAAAAATGGAAGCTTAATAAGAAATGCTGCTCCCTCCCTCTAATATGGAATGAAGAGTAAAGCTATTGTCTTCCTTTTCCTGTTTAAGGTTTTATTTTATAGGTTAAGTTTCATTTTGATGCTTCTTAGAAAAAAAAACTAGTGAGTCAAAAAAAGTCGTTAATACCTGCCCCATTTCCTGACTGCTAGTCAAAGTCAGTTTCTTGCTCTGTGGCAGTGAAACTGCAGCGCTTGGCCACTGTTTGCATTCTTTAAACAATAACTGCTTTGTGATCAGGGGAATTAAGAGTGTGAGCACAGAGGTTCTGAAGAGGAAAAGAAAGCAAAGAAGCTGAGCACTGGTGACTCACACTTGTAGTCCTAGCTACTTGGGATCACAGTTCAAAGCCAGCCCAGGCAGAAAAGTGTGAGACTTTTATCTCGCATTAGTCAGAGAAAAAAAAAGCTAGAAATGGAGCCACATGGGCTCAAGTCAAGTGATAGAGAGCCAGCCTTGAGCAAAAAAGCTCAGGGACAGCTCTTAGGATCTAAGTCCAAACCTCAGGATCGGTAGCAAAAGGGAAAAAAGCAGAGGCAGTAGAAGGTAAAGCTGAGCATCTAAGCTTTCTTGATTTTTCTTCTTATAGATGGCTCCCTGCAGAATGTCTAGCAGCCTGGGTTTTATTTGTTTTTGTATTTCCGTAGGATGGTGGTGACCTCTGTTCTCAGCACATCCATGCAGCACAATGCTCTGCAACCAAAAGAGGGCATCTCCCAGGCTTGGTGTCTTCTAAGGCCAGCACCCAACACACACTTCTTCCATTCCTTCATCAGGATGGTTCTTTTTTAGAATTACCTTCAGAAAGGTCAGTAGTAGTCAGACACTAGGTAACAACCTCTCTGTCATTGACCTTACATTATCTGGTTACATGAGCATTCTATCATCTCATATCATCATTAGGAAAAGGAAGACTACAATAACATAAGGTATTTACAGAAAGCTTAACAATAACTAATAATAAAATTATTAGTATTATCTTCCGTCCACTGGGCCTTTGCACAAGCTGTTCTTCCCACCTGGAATGCTATCTCCTCAATTCCTGGCTGAATTAATACTGCTCAGCCTTCATCCTTTACTAAAGTGCTAACAGAGAAGCCCTATGTCCCCTCTCTGAGCCTCCTACTACACAGGTCCAGGGTCTTCAAGGCCATCATCCCAATGCATGTCATAACAAGCATTACTCTCCTTCTCAAGTGGACGCAGCTCAGGCTTGGTTTTATTCCGTGTTGCTTCTCTAGCACCCTGGTCAGTGTTTGTAGCACAGCAGGGGTTCAGAAGTATTTGGGAGTTTCTATTCTTGTCACCCTGGAGCTCACCTTCTAACAAGGGAGACACATTAAAAGAAACTAATGCAAAAGCTCGCCAACCAGGGTATATGCGCAGTCAAAGACACTCAGTCCCAAATCAGGCGCTGAGGTTAAAAACACCAGTGGGGAAGCTGTTTAGAGACCAGTGAGTACACTTAAGACCTGTGGCTAGGAAGGAACTAAAGCAATGGTTCTAATCAGATATGCTTGCCCCCAGGTACTAGGAACCCAGGCACAGGTAGAGCCCTGAAAGCTGAGAGGAGCCTGCCCAGCAAATGGCTTGGGGTTTCAGAGCAAGAAGGATTTCAGGAGTCCAGTCATCAGCCATCCAGCAGGATCCCATTTTTTTCCCCCATACACTGATCTACTGTGATCCACTATGTTTTCATGAGACTACTTCCCCAACCCCTGTGCTAGGGATCTAACTCAATGCCTCAAGCTTACAAGACAGGTGCTCTACTATTTAAAAAGCATACCTCCTAGTCTGGCACTAATGGCTCACACCTGTAATCCTAGCTATTCAGGAGGCTGAAATCTAAGGATGGGGGTTCAAGGCCAGTCTGGACAAGAAAGTCTGTGAGACTTTTTGTCAGTAGTGGGGCCTGAAGTCTGGGCCTCAGTGCTGTCCCTCAGCACTTCAGCTCAAGGCTACCTCTTGAACCACAGTGCCACTTCCGGCTTTTTCTGCTTATGTGGTGCTAAAGAATCGAACCCAGGGCCTCATGCATGCAAGGCAAGCACTCTACCACTGAGCCACCTTGCCATCAGTATGAGACTCTTATCTCCAGTTAAGCACTAGAAAAAACGTAAGTGGAACTGTGGCTTAAAGTGGTGGAGCACTAGTCTTAAGCAGAGTAGAAAAGCTCGGTGACAGTGTCAAAGCCTTGAGTTTAATTCCCATCAACCCCTCCCCCCCAAATCCACACCTGCAGCCTTTTGCTTTTAGTTTACTTTTCAAATCTCTTCTCTCCACCTCCCAAGTCACTAGGAATACAAATATACCTGATGCCTACTTTTTTTTTTTCATGCAGTTGGCCATTTGGGAATAGATTCCAAAAATAGTCAATGGATACTTTATAAAGTATCCTTTTCTCTCCATGATCAATATTAAGCTTTCACCATCTGATGTCATGACTTATTTTTCAGTTGAAATAATATTCACATAACCCAACTATCCATAGTTACAACTCAGTAGCATCAAGTACATTCCTTTTTTTTTTTTTCAAGTACATTCTTAATGTTGTGCTGGGGAATTGATCCTGGGACTTACGGCATGCTAGGCCAGTGATCTAACTGAGCCCTACCCTCAGTTCTTTTATTTGCTTTTTTTTTCTGGTGTTGGTCCTGGGGCTTGAACTCAGGGCCTGGGAACAGTCCTTGAGCTTTTGGGCTCAAAGCTAGTGCTCTATCACTTGAATCACAGCTTTACTTCCCTCTTTTTGGTGGTTAATTAGAGATAAGTGTCTCACAGACCTTCCTGCCCAGGCTGGCTTTGAACCATGATCCTCAGATCTCTGCCTCCTGAATAGCTAGGATTACAAGCGTGAGCCACCAGCACCTAGCTGCAGTTTTTTGTTGGTTTTTTTTTAATACAGAGTCTTATCTTGGCTGGCCTCAAATTTTAAGATCTCCTGCCTCTGCTTTCTGAGTACCTGAGATTATAGTTGTTCACCTAGGATGACCTACTAGTTCCAAAACACTTCTATCATCCCACCAGGCAACATTGAACTTTTAAAGCAGCTATGTCCCATTTTTCACCCAGAAATCTGTACTATGTGGTTCTGTCTTGATGAATTTTATCTCTTCTGGGTATTTCATGAAAAGAGATATTGCTGATTTTAAATTTGGAGTTCTTTGGTAGAACGTATACAGGATCAAAACTTGTATGTTGTTTTGCTTTCTGGCAGATTTCTCAGCTACCAGGGCTGTCTGGAATAAAGGATTTGTTTTGCGACACTGGTTGTTTATCATAGGAAGGTAGGAGGAGGAAGCAGAGAAAGATTTACAGCAGGCAAGTTGACAAGCCTGTTGCCTGGCACCTAGTGAAGCACTAGGATGAGTGTTTAGTTTACTTGTGAAACAAATAACATCATGTCCTTTTCTCAGAAACAAACTACTTAGAAAATATCCCCACTCCCTTCAGGGCACTGAGAACATATTCTTTCTCTAGTCATCTGATACTGAAGACTCCACAGACATGGACTAGCGTCAGTAGAGTGGATAAGCTTGCCTCCGTGCTTTCTATCATGGAGATCAAACTCGAATTCAAACCATGAGCAGGAAGTAATTAATGGGCTTGAATTTTTTTCTGTTTCCCTTGGTCAATTTTAGATTTATTTTGTTAGTTGATACATAAACATGCAAAAACTGGCCAGTTGCTATTCTAGCTGATGCATGAACATCCTACCTACATTGGCTGAGAGGTTCAAAGTGTATTGAGATTCAAAGCCAGTCCAGGGGAGAAAAGTCTGCAGAGACTATCTCCAAAATAACCAGCAAAAAGCTAACCTGGAGGCATAACTCAAGTAGTAGAGCACCAGCAAAGAGCTGAGAGAGAGTGTGTAAAGCACTAAGTCCAAATTCTGGTCCCAACAAAAAAATAAAGACACAAAATCTGTACATGCATATGGGTACTGTGTTATGTGTCAATATGTATATACATTGCAAATGTTTGAACCATGTTAAACATATCCTCTTCCTCAGACCAATATCATTTCCTTATGGTAGAAAACATTCAAAATCCTTTCTTCTAGTTGTATTTTTAACTTATTTTTGTATATAATTTTTCAAGATTTGAAACATAGTTCAGTAATCTTTGGGGATTTACAAACTTATATAATGTTATATAACCAGATACCAATTTAGCACTTAGCCACAACTCTTAACTGAAGTCCTTGAATTTCATTTTAAGATCTAATATTTTGAATAATGAAATATTATCAAGTCTCCCCAGAGATGCAGTTTCAGTGAATATATATGAAGTCACTATTAAACACATGCTTATTTTATACGTATACTTTCTTTTTGCTTTCAGCAATACTGGGGTTTGAACTCAGGGCCTCAGGTACTCAGCTTACTTGCTCAACTACTATTCTCCCTCCAGCCCAGATTTAGCTGAATCTTTTGGAAATGGTGTCTGGAGGACTTTTCTGCCTAGCCTGGCTTTGAAATGAGAGCTTCAGGTCTCAGCCTACTGAATGGCAAGGTAAGGGTGAGCCACCAATGCCTGGCTATAAGTTTGATTATTTTAAAATAGACTTTAACAGCTACACATTTGTCTAAGAAGGAAAAGGAAGAAAGTTGATACTGAAATTCTGCAATGCACAGTTGTCTGACAAGTCCTGTTTCTTCCAAAGGAATTTCTCTCCCCCTAGACTAGTATTCATAGCCTATTTTAAATGAAACCAAATGAGCTGTATTCTCATCTCTCACAATTGCCTTCCAAATGTATTTGAAAACCAAATCAATATGTGCTACCCTGCTAAGGAGACTTTTTCTTTAACCACAGCACAGTCATCATCATAATAACAGCACTATGTAGAAGGCAGTCAAACCCTTATGCTAGCATCTGAGAAATTTAGCTAACACGACCAGAATGTCAATGTCCTGTTGAAGTTACTAATTGGTGTATGAAATGGCTCTGTTGCCATGACTAACTCAACAATATCCACAAATGGCTAAGATTAAATTACATGGAAAAGAGGAGGGAAACCGGAAGTGAAAAGGAGACATTTAATCATTAGCTAAAGCAAAAGACATTCAGACACCATCTGGAGCCCCAAATCAAAGGGATTTCTAACAGAAGTGATTTCCAAATTGACGCAGGCCTTAGGAGTGGAGGAAATTTCCAGGATTCAGGGAGATAATAAGGACATCCTTTCCTGAATTTAAAATGATAACAGATGTCAGAAAGAGACATTAAACTACAACTGTTTCCTAACTTAAAGGCCTTACAAAGCCAAGCACCAGCAATGCTTGATAAGAAATGTACGCATTATCCTGCCCATGTAATTGTAACCCCTCTGTACAGTATGTTCACAAAAAATTAAAATTAAAAAAAAGATGTTGCTAAGTGAAATGAACCCCAAGATATGGACACAAGAAGTCTGTCTT
Organism: Dipodomys merriami; assembly: GCF_024711535.1. Lineage (NCBI taxonomy): Eukaryota > Metazoa > Chordata > Mammalia > Rodentia > Heteromyidae > Dipodomys > Dipodomys merriami. The sequence continues at coordinate 53,635,475 of NW_027202271.1, read as the reverse complement.
TATTGTTACTGTTTTAACTGTACTATGTGATTTTATTATTTTTTGTGGTGGTTGTTTCCTTTGTGTGTTCTTTCCCCTATGGCATATCCTCTGTTGTCACTGTACTTGATTTTGATACCCTGCGTCTTGTATATACATATGTCTAATCTGGGGAGGGGTAGAGGAATGACAAAATGCTGAAACAAGAACACAGGATGACCCACTGCAACAAGGATACTCATAGGACAATATATTGGAAACGAACTTTACAACTTCAGGCAGCGAGGGATAGGAGTGTGGGAGCTGGGGCAGGGAAGGGATAGTAGGACAACAACAAGGAAGAGCTCAACAAGTAATGTACTCATTGCCTTACTCATGTAACTGTAACCCCTCCATACAACAGCTGAACAATAAAATAAAATTTTTTTTAAAAAGCCAAGCACCAGTGTCTCATATGTATGATATTAAAAGGCTCAGATTTGAGGATTGCAGTTCAAAGGCAACCTGGGCAGAAAAGTCCGTGAGACTCATATCGTCAATGAAACAACCCCCAAAAAGCTGAAAATGAGCTGGGAATCAAGAGGTAAAATGCTATCCTTGGCCAAAAGAAACTCAGGGAGTCAAGTACCAGCCTTGATTAAAAAAAGAAAGAAAAAGCTAAGGGACAGTGCCCATACTGGCGCTCTCTCTCTCTCTCTCTCTCTCTCTCTCTCTCTCTCTCTCTCTCTCTCTCTCTCTCTCTCTCTCTCTCTCTCTCACACACACACACACACACTCACACACACACACACACACACACACATGCACTTGCTCACTCTTGCTCTCTCTCTCATACACACACACTTGCTCACTCTTGTTCTCTCTTTTGTATACACACACACAAATACACATACACACAGAAAAAAGACCCTACAATATCATTTCAGATACAGTGCCTCAAACAGCTTTAGATTTCTAGATTGAAGCTACCCTCTAAGTTTCCATTTCCCACTTTCCATTTCTCCAGCCTCACAACTGGCTGCTTGTAACCTGCCATACCATATTTACTCCTGTAGAAATTCCATTGTCTAAAAAATGCCTTAGTATAAGCCTGGTAAGTACAGACATTTATGTTTGACATAGAACATATCAGGAAATTGAGGCCTAAGGACTTTGGAAGCAACACACAGAACACTGGGTTACTTTCCTGCCCTGCCTTTTATACCTAAATAAACTCTTGAAGCCTTTGATGTGGACATAAATCTCTGCAATGCACAGAATGGATGTGTGAGCCAGACATACCTGGGTCCAACTTCTAACCTCACCACATACTAACAGGTTGCTTAGTCATTGTGTCTAAGCTCCCTTCTAGGTTTAAAAAACAAAAAGAAGGAAAAGAAAAAAAAAGAATCCAGAGTCCAGTGGTTCACGCCTATAATCCTACCTACTCAGGAGGCTGAGATCTGATGTTTGAAGCCAGCCTGGACAGAAAACTCCCTGTGAGACTCCAGTGAAGCACTCAAAAGGCAGAAGTGGTGCTGTGGCTCAAAGTGGTAGAGCACTAGACTTGAGCAAAAGAGCTGAGGGACAGTGCCCAGGCCCTGAGTTCAAGCCCCACAACCAACAAAGAAGAAAAGAATAGCACTTGTATTACCTGGTTCCTACGAGAATTAAATGGGTTAGCATATGCAAATTACTTATATCCAGCCTGTGATAAGCACCCTCATGAGAGTTAGATTTCAGCACTAGAAGTATAATAATGATGTTGTCACCCTTATTATATAGTTTTGTATGGGAATCAACCAAGGTCATAAAGTACCCATAGATAGTAAGCATCCGGTTGTTGGTAGTTATTGTATATGTATGACTTAAGTGTGAAGCTATTATTTGTTCCCATCCATTCAACAACAAATGTTTGTGGTGAGCCATTATAGAACGGTGGAGACTTGAGCCAGCTGCTGAGAGGCAGACAGGAAGCTGGCTGACAAGGAAACAGGCAACCAGGTGGTTTTGGTACTATCTCCCATATTTACATAGGATTCAGCCGAGAGCTGTGGTGACAAAGAGAGGAAAGACCAGGGAAAGTTCCATGAAGGAAGTAACACAAACCAAATCTTTAAACACGAATGATACTCCCCAGAAGGAGGAGATGGGAAACATTTCTGCAGAGGGAGAAGCCATGCCCCACAAGAATGGCACCCTCTCTTCTGTCCTGACACAGATGATCATAAGATTTCTATTCTGCACTCCATCTTGGCTCCCAGCTGCCACAATGTTCAAGGCCAAGTTCCCCAGTTGGCGGCCAAAGCTTTTTCACAGCCTGACTCTCTCTACCTCCCTTTACAACTTCTTCCTGAGCCTGTGTAGTAAGGCCTTCAAACAGGCTTTTCCCAATCACATGTAAGCTTGTACAGGCCATTTTTTACCCAACATCTTCACACTTATCTTTGATCAAGGGCCCTGTTAGAGTGTAACTATGAACTGTCTGCCACACACTCTTGTTTTGAAAGCTTGGTGCCCAGCTGGTGATGCTATTTTGGGAGGTTCTGAAAACCTTGGGAGGTTTGACTTTGCTGCAGGAAGTAGGTCACTGGGCATGGGTCCTTGGCTATATCTTGTTCCTAGTTTCTTTCTTCTTCCTTCTCTCCCTCCATCTCTCCCTCTTCCACCTTTTCCCCTCTCCCTTCCCTTTTACTTCTCTCTTTCCTGTCTGCAATGAGGTGAAGATGTTTCACACTGCCATGATAGTCAGACTAGCATCAGTCCCAGAAACATTGAGCTAAGTGACTAGGGAGTGAGCCCTCTAAAACCATGACTATGTATAAATCACTTCTCCCTTAGATGGTTTATGACAGGTATTTTGGTTGCAGCCATGAGAAACTAATTCATAAAGCCCACCAACACATCCCATACTTTTAAGTCTTCTCTGATCTGCCTCAGAAAAATTGAGTTCCTTCTTCCATATCTTGGGTATTTTTTATCCCATTTAATCATTATCATTTTTTTCATCCTTTCATCCCAGCCCCCAACTTAAATATGAATTCCACAAGATCAGGATTTTATTTGATTTTTGTATACCCAGGACCCCAAACAGATGGGCAACTGCCAATCCGTTTGAGCTATTATTTTTTCTGATGGATTCTGAGCAAATGGTACATTTGAGTGTTACAGATAGTATAAGCAAAACCTTTCTGATGAAAAGAGTCAACAAACTAGCTAAAGACTGTTCAAGGCAATTTTGTGCAGAGAAAAAGCAATTTTGTTCATCATCTCCTAACTTCCTTCTCTCCTTAGTCTTCTTCTTTTTTGAAATGTACAGCCAAGAAGAAAAAGTGATTGGAACAAATTATACCTTAAGAGTCCCACATCCCTGTGAAATGCACAGTATCTCTTGCCATCCAGTGAGTACTCATAGGTTGTTAGAAACTAACCTAGATTTCTCCATACAATAAATTGAAAGTAATTCCTACCTATTAGCATGGAACAAAATTCTTAAATTCCATAGCTTTCCAGGGAAGTATACAAGATCAATTCAAGCTCTGCCATCAGAGACTTGGTCATCAGCTCCCCACAGAAAATGGTGCTGTTTCATCAGTGTCACTGTGAAGGAACAGCTCCAGTGAGGAGAAGACCGGCAACCACAAAAGTAGAATAAATTTGGACAGTTCCAGGAGGCACCATTCATGCTGTATTCCATAAAGATGGCACATGTGGAACAGTTGGTGTATGATAAGACCATACCTTGGAGTTGTACAATATAATAACATTGGTCAGGAGGACGTAGGTCAGTAAACAGTTTTAGCTTTTAAAAGGCTTCAAAATTAAATGAGGTTCTTATGAAAAGTGCAGATTCAAGGGCCTTGGATTCAGAGACTGACATTGCATAAGTCTAGATGCAGATCTAGAAATCTGCACTTTAAATGAGCACATGCATTCCCCATCCCTCACAGGTGGGCCAGATGCAGCTCTCCTTGGGATCATCTGCTGACTAGTGGCTATGAGAACTGTACATAGTTTCTAATAGACATTTCTCCTCTCCCTCCTGACTCTTCAAATTGTCTTACTCAAAACAAACCTCTCTCTTTCTCCCTTCTCCCCTCCCCCCTTTCTCTTTCTGTCTCTTTCTCATGTGCTATGTCACTAGGCTGTCAGGGTATTCTTACAGAAAACTTTAGGGTATCTTTTTTTTAATGTTTTTAATTTAATTTAATTTTTTTGTGAACATACTGTACAGAGGGGTTACAATTACATGGGCAGGATAATGTGTACATTTCTTATCAAGCATTGCAACCGCCTCCTTTGTTTACCCTTCACATCCCTTCCCTACCTCCCCCCTACCCCCCACTACCCAATCCTCTCCCCTCCCCCCAACTTTAGGGTATCTTAAGCCCATATACTTATAAAAGTACCTCTCTATATATTTTACTGCAAGTCTGTACCTTCTACCTACTACCAAGAAAGATATCTCACTATTATCACCCTTTTCTGTGAAGAAGACCACTTTTTACCTCTTCCCAGAGGCTCTAGGAATATGAATTCCACTTGGTTTTTCTGCTCACTGTTCTTTCCACCTTTTTTCATCTTCCTACTTCACAAGCCATCTCCTGTCTTTCCATGATCCAACTCAGACTACTCATGAGCATTCATTAGACATCTTGTAGGACCACCAATCGTTATATTTCTCAAAAGGTAGTAGGACTTAGACCCTCTTCTGTTCACAATGCTACTTTATGCCAAACAGCTGATTGGCCAAGTAATGATAGAAGACTGCTGTGGGTTTTGCCTGTTCAAAGTTTCTCTTCCCTTTTTGTCATAAGAATATATATCTATGTATGGTTTGGATCTGAGATGGCCCTCAAAGGTACATATGCTAAAGGCCTAGGATACCAGACTGGTGCTACTGGGAGGTTGTAGAACTTTTATGGAATTGGACCTCCCGGGAGGAAGTTAGGTCATTGGGAGTATGCCCTCAAAGGAGGAACTAGAAGGAGCTATTGGGATCATGGCCTAATGTCTCTAATTTCCCCTTTTGCTTCCTGGCTGCCATGAGGCCAGTCGCATCTCTGTCATTTGCTTCCATCATGATGTATTTCTTTGCCACAAGACCAAAAGCAATGGAGTCCAGTGAGTATGCCTGAGCTCTCTGTAACTATGAGACAGACTATCTCCAGTATCTTGTCACAGGGGTAGATATCTGTCTAACATAATCAGGGAGTTGAGGTGGTTGGTTTTAAAAAGCACAAATCCTCAGGCTTGCAGCATGACTTGAATGAAAGCTCTCCATCCTTTAGAAAGCATGAGGAGAGGATGTGTGTGCTGCATAAAATGATGCACAACATACAGTGGTTTCAAAACTAAGTTAAAGATAGGATAATCATATCTATGAAATATCTATATAAACATACCTATGCTAGGTTATGCACTAATGTTTTTGAAAGGCAAGACATGAAATACATTAATAGTGGAGTTGCTCTAGGAAATACAAAGAGGAGAAGAATAGATTTAGTTTCTACTTTTCATTGCCTGCACTATTTAAATTATTCTAACTGAAAGCATGCCCTACTTTTATAATTGAAATTAATTCATCAACAGTGGGAAAAAAATATTAAATGCCTCCCAAGGGATTCTGATCATCAGCCAGATTCAGGGACCATTGCACCAGGCAAATAAGATAAAAACCCATTAGTTTAATTTCTCAGTGAAAGGAATCAAGTTTCCATCAAGATTCAAGGCCTTCCAATTATCCTATAACTACCAAGCCTCATGCTATGTCAACACATGCTAGTTCTTGTCTACACAGCAAACAATAAAAGAAGAGATGGGGAGCAGAAAAACAAACAACTCATATTGAAATTTGGAGATGAAAACATTATAACTCCTTGTATAGGAGGGAGAAGCCTTAAAGCCATTTTTACAAGAATGGCAATTAGGAGAGTATAGTCCTGCCCACTATTTATACCAGGCATAGAGTGCCTGGTCTTACCTTCTTGAGTAAAAAGATCCATGAATCAAGCTAAAATATTATTGCTTTCCTGATCCCTGAATGCTTAAATTTTGATTGTCAAGCATCTAATGTGCTTAATTTTCTTTTTCTTTTTTTTTTTTTTTTTGGTTGGCTGTGGGGCTTGAACTCTGGGCCTGGGCACTGTCCCTCAGCTCTTCAGCTCAAGGCGAGCACTCTACCACTTGAGCCACAGCACCACTTCCGGTTTTCTGGTGGTTTATTGGAGATAGGAGTCTCACGGTCTCTCCTGCCCGGGCTAGCTTTGAACCGTGATCCTCAGATCTCAGCCTCTTGAGTAGCTAGGATTACAGGCGTGAGCCACCAGTGCCTGGCTTAACGTGCTTAATTTTATTACTGAAAAATATAATCATTTATCATCTTGGTGTTGAGATGAGTCAAACAATGTGTCAACTCCAAATAAAATACATTATTTGTGTGTGTGTATGTGTGTGTGTGTGTGTGCACGTGTGTGTGTGTGTGCATGCACATGTGTAAGTGCCCAAGTCCTGGAACTTAAACTCAGGGCTTCAGCACTGTCTTTTAGCTTCTTTGCTAGGCAGGCATTCCACCACTTGAGCTCAACTCCACTTTTGACTTTTTTGGTAGTTAATTGGAATTAAGAGTATCACAAACTTCCATGTCCAGGCTGGCTTTGAACCATAATCCTCAGATCTCAGCCTCCTGAGTAGCTAGGATTACAGACAAGAACCACATGCACCCAGAGATCCATTAGTTAAAACTCTTCTGCCACCATCCAAAGAAACAAGGATCTTCTACTCTATATACTCTGAGACTTTCAAAGTAAAGTATACTTTATACTTTCTGTCCAATGAGATATAAGTAGAAGACTCCAAGCAAACAATCTTTTCCTGAATAAAAAGCCAAACTCCTTTACTCCTTTTTCTCCTTCAATTTTCTTACCTTAAACTTGGATATGTGGGGCTGGGAAGGTGGCTCAGTGGTAGTGTGCTTGCCTAGCATACATGAGGCCCTAGGTTCTATTCCTCAGCACCACATAAGCAGAAAAAGCCAGAAGTGGTGCTGTGGCTCAAGTGGTAAAGCACTAGCCTTGAGCTGAAGAGCTGAGGGACAGTGCCCAGGCCCAGAGTTCAGGCCCCACAACCAACAAAAAAAGCCAAAAAACAAAAAACTTGGATATGTGGCCTGAACTCCAAGAACTCCAAGAACATTTATATATCTTTGTGCTTAGGATGGGAACATTGACAGAAAATATTGACACCCTGATGGTGTCAGCTCTGGACTGCCTATTGCTAGATATGACACAAATATAAATATGTATTTGAACTTCCAACTGGAATTTTCAGGTATCTATGAATTTCATGAATACCCATCTCCTTATTTGACCATGATGACTCTCTCCTGTTTCCAAGACCTTCTATATCTTCATACTTTTAATTTTGTGGACATCTCTCTAATTCCAAGAAATTGCTCCTGCCTTTTACTACAATTATTATTCTCAAAATACAAAAAAAACAAGCTGGATGCCAGAGGCTCATGCCTGTAACCCTAGCTACTCAGGAGGCTGCGAGCTGAGGATCATGGTTCAAAGCCAGCCCAGGCAGAAAAGTCCATGAGACTCTTATCTCCAATTAAGCACCAGAAAACAAGAAGTGGCACTGTGGCTCAAGTGGTAGAGCGCTGGCCTTGAGTTGAAGAGTTCAGGGACAGTGCCCAGGCACTGTCCAGAGTTCAAGCCCCATGACCGACAAAAAGACAAATAAAATAAAATATAAAGAACAAAGGGGTTGGGGATTTAGCTTAGAAAAGCTCTGGAAAAAATATATAAATAAACTAAAATATAAAGAAAAGACTACCCCCATGTAAATATTCTAAATATGGGCTGTCTATATATAGATTATTATAAACAATAAAAGTTGAAAAGAAAATTTACTGATAGTCTCAAAGTACTCAAGTTTTTGGCAGCCATTAATTTTTATGTACTAAACAAACATTTTATACACACACACACACACACACACACACACACACACACACACACACACACACACACACACACACACACACACAAAATCTTGTTTCAAAGTGATGGGTTAAGCAATGAAAGCTGTTGATAGGGAATAAGGTCTACCTTCTGCTCCAGAGTAGGGCATAAAAGATACCCAAGCCTGGGACCACTCTGCAACAATGTAAAGACAGTGGGTAGCAACATGGTAAAACAGAAGATTTTGCAAAACTAAATCATCATTCAGAGAGGTTAGAAATCACACCGCTTGGCAGAGTTTTCTAGACAATGGATTTTTCTATATGGAAGTTTTATTTCGGCAAATCAAATTTCAGATGAATTTTTTTCAAGGTCAAACAGTAAACCAATTTGGGAGAAGAGTTATTTATAAAGATAGAGTGAGAAAGTATTTGTGAACGAAAGCAAAAGTTTCCATGCCCAGCCCTCAATTCCAAATGTGTCCCAACTGTCCCCAAAAGAGCCATAAAATCCTAAGTAAATAGGAAGCTAGAGTCCAAATCGTTCCTGCATTCTAGAGCTCCAAAATACTGATGTAAGTGATTGCCTTATCATACCCTGTTTTTGAGAGTGCCATCACAGTTAATGGAAAGACTGTTTTTTGGCTAAGTTGCCACAACTAAACCCAATGCCTGGAGAGGATAAAATCTTTTAAATTAAATGACAAGAGAAAGCTGATGGGAATGAGAATTAATGGCAAAGAAATTATTATCAGAAATAAAGAATAAAGAATAAGAAATAGTTGGGCTGCCTGAAAAATATGGATACCTGATATCTTTTCACTGTATATTCATGTATTCCTCTTAACAAGTCAGGCAAGTCCTGAAACTACAAGTTTAAAGAAACAAAAATGTGACCAGAGAACTCTACTTTGTAAAAGTAAAGTACTTTCCGTGAATAGCAGAAAGTGTAGTTTGTCTTTTGTTAAATAAGAAAACTAACACATATTTTTATTTAAAAAACTAGCTTTTAGTTTCATCAAATATATGTATTTATCAGCTCTATTTCTTCTGTCATAAAATGGTTGATCTGTTTGCCCCTGAGAAATAAATAAATAAATAGCACCAATTCTAACATATAATTGACAGCTTCTATCCTGTCACAAATTTCAATAATAAATACCCTTGAAAGCAGGATTTCTTAAAGGTTTGCCATAGATATGCTGGAACAATCTTAGTATCAAATACTCTGTCACTGTCTCTGTATCTATCCTTGCTTGAGTTGGTCAAACCAAGCATCTACGCAGTTGACATTTACTTTTTGCCTGCTTTAGCATCTCTACTCTATAATAATGATCAGAATCAGCCTCAGAAGGACTCATTGCTGGCTTCCAATTTGAGTACCAAAGATAGGCACAGACTCTTAAAAATATCCAGGATTATTATTATTCCTTGACTCCTTATCTACCATTCCTGCTCCTATCTTTAAGTAAGTATTGGCCACCTAAGTAATGGCCACAATCCAAACTGACAATGGAATGTGCACAAGAAAAACAGATTCAACAATGAGGCTGTGGATGATAAGTGGGAAAGTCCTGTCACTGGCAATATTGTCACTATAAAAGTAGGTAATTAAATCAGATTTAAGTTTCTGAGAAAAAGGTACAACAATAAAAATACACTTTTTGTAAGCATTGACACATTGAGATGAATATACTTAACAGAGTACAATCAGAAGTCTAAAACCTGGCATAAAATTACATGGAAATTTAGTAGGTGATGAAAGTGAAATTTTGATTCAATAGAACAAGATTAATTATTAGGATAGGGATAATTAAGTGGACAACTGTGGGGAAAAAATCAAGTTGGGCCGATCACAGCTTGCTTGCACCTGTAATCCTAGCTACTGAAGAGGCTAAGATCTAAGGTTAGCAGTTCAAAGCTAGCCCTGGCAGGAAAGTCTGTAAGACACTTACCTCCAAATAACCATCAAAAAACTAGAAGTCAAGCTGTGGCTCAAAGTGGTAGAGCACTAGAGTTGAGCAAAAGAGCTCAGGGACAGTGTCCAGGCCCTGAGTTCAAGCCTACAACCAACCAACTAACTAATACATACATACATACATACATACATACAATACAGCTTTGCAAAATAAGTCTTTGAGCAGTGAAGTTGTATGATGAAAATGATGAAAGAGATGCAGGAATCATAAGTGAACATTAGGTTTTGACCCTAACTTCTCAGAACATGTTTACCAGCCACAGAAATCATGTTCCTCTTTAGATTGCAGAAATAACATGCCTACCTTTGCAGTATTTATTCTTTCTGTAAAAAATTATTTTCTGAAATGAGTATTTTTATAATAATTTAGTAAAGCAAAATATTTAGCACAAAAATAAATGTGAAATTTACATTCATCAGCAAGGTTTATAACTATTCCTCCTTTTTATGGATACTGAAAATTTTCATATTTTTTCTTTGGATTTGGTCATTTTTTTATTGCAGGAAGAAGTGGACTATGTGGCCAAATCTAAAGAAAAACGATTATTTTGATATTGTTTCTTGCTTTTTGCATAGAGAATTCCTATTCACCCTCTTTACTATGTTGCTTAATACAGTCTAAAAGCAGTACATTCTTCATGATAAGAAGCAAGGATCATTCAGGGAAAATGGCAGAAGAATAGGGGCTGGGATAGTAAAATGTGTTTTTCAAATCAAAAATTATCATAGGGTCTAATCCTTTTTTCTGGCTGAACTTAAAAAATTCATATTTCATAATCATTTGTTAACCAAGTCCCACTATTCCAGTTCATATACCACCACCTAGTCATCACCCATCTTAATGAACCTGCAAGAAACTATCAACTGAGAGTATTCAGGAAAATGAAGCCTCCACAATCCTAAATCAAAATGTGTAAATCTTAAAAAAATAATCATGAAACTCATAAATAACCGACGGCCCTCAATAATAATGCCACAATAAAGGACTGCAGGAAGAGTGAGGAGGAAGAAAATCTAAACAATAAACTCAATAAAACAATGATAAGAATTGTCAATGAAATAAAGAAGTGTTTAAAAAACTGAACGAATTCTACGAAAAGTTGGACAATTAAAAAAATTAGCTGAACAAGAGCTTGTTCAAATTGACAGCTAAATGAGCTAAAAAACACAAGAATATGAGAAAAGAGTTCATAAAAAGATTTAAACCATGAATAAAACCCTGAAACCCAGCAAATGAAGAGCTCAAATGCCCTAATATAAAACTCAGATAAAAGTATAGGTAATAGAACAAAACAAATTGAAAAAAGAGTATCAAAGGATGAATATAAAGCAGAGTAATTCAAATAGTCAAAGAGATTGAAAATCACTTCAAAGACACCAAGACTTACAAGATCTCTCAGACTCTGTCTAAAGGTTAAATCTACATATAATGGAGCTAGACAAGGAAGAAGAAATTAACATTAAAGGAGATGAGAACCTATTCAACAAAATAACAGCAGAAAACTTCCCAAATCGTGTGATGGAGGCTTAAAAACTCTAAGCAGACAAGATCAGAGAAGAAAACACCCCTAGACACATTATTGTAAAACACTAAATATACAGAGTAAAGAAAGAATATTGATAGCTACCGAATTGACTAGCTAAGTAAGTAACTTAAAATGGCAAGCCACTTAAAATAATAGCACAGAAGCCCATAGGCAGGACAGGATGTATTGAGATAGTTAACATTTATTTTGGTTCCAGGAGAATTTATTTTTACCAGTGCTGAAGGAAATAAGAACATGGTCCAACTTCCAGAGAGAGAAGGTTGGCAAGAGTTCCAGTCACAGAAAAATCATGATGCCACTTTACCAGTCATACCAGACACACAATATGGGCAAGAATGGAAGGCTAGAGTTTGTAACTCCAGAAATATCCTGATTGCTTCTCAGGATCAATAAATACCCATCTTGGGGAGCAACAGACATTCCCTACCTCCTTGTTGAGCAGACAGGAGAATTCACACACAGGCTTGGCTTCTATGTTAGCAATCCTTATACATCAACAAATTGCATTAACTTAATCTACATGCTTCACAGATGAATGTATAGGAAACAAGCATTTCATTTATATGCACGCATAAGGCTTTTAGATTTTATACTATTTAAGTAAATTTGAGGGGAATGGCCAAAGGCATGCGTGTGTTCTACCTTAAACTGATGACACTATGGCTTGGTTTTATAAACAATAAATCTTGATGGTATTTTTGTTTAATCTCTCCTGGGAACACTCAGTGCTGGCTCAAAAGGAATCTCAAGGCATTACAGAATACTTTTCTCTTTATCTAGAATTCCCTGTACAGCAAGTGCTAGATTATTACTTGGTTCATAATCATTTGGTCTTTGTTGGTTCAACATGTCCCAGATTTAAAAATGGTACAATGTTGTTGCCTTGTTTTTGTACGGGTCTGTTCTTGATCCAAGTACATCGAAAGCCACATATATCTGTAGGAACATATTGGTCCCTAGAAGTGAAGAGGGAGGCAAAGACCTGGGCCTTAGGAAGAAACAACTGGCCATGGGCTGCTGCTCCCATCTCTGTAGTTTGTCCTTTCTTCCTGGCCACAAGACAATTATTATTCTTTCTCACTCTCTCTCTCTCTCTCTTTTAAAAATTCTAACAGCCTAACGTTGTATTTTAAGGCCATTGGCATCCTAGTATTCTTTGCCTTATAGTAGGAAATAAACTTTTCTGAGTACTTACTATATACAAGACACAATATTAGACACAGAGTGAATAATATACATATCTGTGATCTATAATATGTAATCTATAATATGTTATATAATGTTTAGTAACATATATAGATGAAGAACATATATCACCTCTCTAGGAGAGCTGATATGGGTGGGTAAGGCAGGATAAGAGGAAAATACAAGTGAACAGGGAATACGTTTGTTCTAGAGAGCAGGGAATGAATCTGTAAATTCCTGTGGTGGGAGACCCTGTGGGAGAGATACTACCATGTAAGGACTGACAGCTGCCCCTTGGATTAGACACAGTAAACCATCTTAGTGCACTTTTCCCTGCATTAGATAGGATGATGTCGGTAGTTCGTCTTGGTAGCAATAAAGGAAAGTTGGGACATTTTATCTTGGGAGACCATGTAATAGGCTCTGGGCTGACACCATCCTTCCTTTTCAGGATCAAGGATATGAAAAGCAAGTCAAGAAAAACTTTATAAAAAGTGCACAATCAGGATATTCATACATATATGTGCAAGGAACATTTACCAAATTTTTCTTTCTTTTATGAGAGATTCAAATGCACAAATCAGTTTGAGGAGACTTCAGAAACTTATATAAGTTAATTGTGAATGCTAAAATGAATTTACAAATAGATACAAGGCTATTTTTTTTGGTGGTGGTTGTTTTGGTAGTGTTTTGTGTGTGTGTGTGATTGTTGTTTTGGTATGTCCTCATGAAACATAACTTGGATTGACATTTCTATTCATCTTGGAAAAAAGAAATTCAACACAAGCCACCTCAGGACACTGAAACTGTCCTGACTAAATTCTATTGTGAGAGAAATCCACAAGTAGCTGCTTGGAGAGAAACGTCTTCCAAGGGAAAGAGAGACCCAGGGATAAACCCCCCAAACCCAGGAGAGTGATCCAGTATCACATGTAAGTGAGAAAAATTCCAGTGCAATTCCAGTGTGGGAAACCAAGTGAGAGACCCAGGCAGACATACTGGCTAGCAACGCTGTCACTCCAGCCAGAACCCAAACCCACTTACTGTATGATAATGTTTCAGTCCCTGGTATTAGCAATAGCTGACAAGTAAATCCTTAAAAGGCCAATTAAATGTATGAGCTCTTCGGTTTTTAGAAGAATGGTTAGATTGGTTTCATTCTGAAGCTTTACGAAGTATTTGGAAGTGGTCCCTCAGAGACTGAACTTCCAGAGAAGGCAGAATTCTGAGGATCTTCAGTGTTTAAGGAGCAAGTCGACAGTCAGTTTAACAATTTGTGAGACAAAAGTTTCACCTAAGTGTTGGTTGTGGAAGCCAGGTGGTAAATGGCGGAGAACTGAGAAGATTTTAAACATGACGATAATGGTAATGCTCACAGCAGCAGCAGCAATAATAATGATAATGGTAGGTAAGATGACATGTCATCTAGTCAAAGTATTTGGGACTTACTGTTGTTTAGTTAACTGAAAAGAGTAGCTACCACGTGGAATCGTTTTTAAAAAGTTACAAATAACACTTGTTCAGCACAAGTGAATTTATAGACAAAACCTTTTATTTGAAGAAGTCTGTGATGAGAATTCTATACCCTATTTCCTGAATGAACCCCACTCATAAACTGTTTTGTGGCCAGTTTCTCCGATTTCTTGCACTAGTTTTGTTGGTAAGTAATTTTGTGGTGATTTTATTTATCAATTTGCTTTTTATCTAATCTCTAGAGGACATTCTCAAAACTTTCAGAAGATGTTCTAAGAAGTCCTTTCTCACATTCACAGTGCAAGTTGGCCCTAGGAAAAACAAAAACCATGAGACCCTATCATAAAAAAAGAAATAAACAAGCTAAAGTCAAAGCAGTGGAGGCATGGCTCAAGGGGTAGATTGTCTAGCAAGCACAGGGCCCTGCATTCAAATCTCAGGACTGCCAACAAGAGAAAGCATAAAGAAAAGTCAAGATAGCTATTTAGATGGAAGACAGCTCTGGGGGCCTGTGGAGCAGTGGCAATTCCCTCCAGGGGACAGTTCTTTTATCTGACAGGTTTTCAGACTTACAGCATATGATGGTGGGTCTTGACAAAACACAGAAAAGAATTCTGACAAGCCCACAGATTTGTGCAAACTCTGTCAAATCTTGTCTTATACAATAAGATTCACACTTTGCCAACATTTCTAATTCCCAAAAACAGTCATAAAACTCATTCCTTTTCATGAAGAAAAAGTAGGGAGATAAGTTTAGTGTTCCCCCTTCTTTATTTCCCCTCCCTCCCTCCCTTTCTCCCTCCCTTCCTCCCTCCCTCCTTCCCTCCCTTCCTCCCTCCCTTCCATCCTTCCTTCCTTTCCTTCCTTCCCTCCCTCCCTCCCTCCCTCCCTCCCTCCCTTCCTTCCTTCCTTCCTTCCTCCCTTCCTTCCTCCCTCCCTCCCTCTCTCTCTTTATCCTTCTCTTTCTCCTTTCTTTCCTCCTTCCCTCCCTCCAATTACATATCTGATAAAATGGAAAGACTATTTGGACCCAAACTGTAATTTAACTAGGGCAAAGATTTCAAAATGCCTTTATCTGAAAATAGAGAAGAGAATGTCTTTGGGGAGCTCAGATCTGTGTTTCAGGCCACTACAGCAACAGGAGCAACTCAGAAGACATAAATGAATAGCATTGATGCTTAAGAATTGACAGTCTTAAGCAGTTAATTAATAATATTATTACCATTATCATCACCATCATTGTCATCAGATCTGAGAGCACTAAGCTCACATGGAGCATTGAGCGAAGCATGCTCTCTATCTCTTCTCATTCCAGCCTCACAATGGCCTTCCGAAGGACAGGGTGATAGTCTCAGGGAGACATTAAGTGACTCACTTAAAGTCACACAGCTAGCCAAGTAAGTGGCACAGCAGGGACCAGACCTCAGGACACCTGTCCGCAGCATTTTTCTATGCAGCTATGGCTTGTAAGCAAAGACTAGGATGTAAGGAACTCCAAGCTCCCTGTGAGGACCCTCAGCTGTGGCTTTCAGGCACCCTGGAATTTAGTCTCCCAGAAGAGAACATGTGCATGTCGTCATACAAGTTTGAGGCTCCTGAAAACTTCTGTTTTGTTCAAGAAGAATCTCAGAGATTCTCACCTTCATTCTCTCAGGAGGGGCAGGTTCTAATGTTGCTTACATTCATCTAAAGAAGAGACCACCAGGCAATCCTTGCTACATAAGCAAGAAGCTCTGTGAGAAACCCACATGGCACACTGCCAGAATGTCCTGGTGGCTCTGCCAGTTAAACTGGGACCCTGATCTTCCTACTTCCCAACTCTGGAATCAGAGAAGGGAAGCCTTCATTTCTTCCAACAAGGATAAATTGTGCAACCTTGACTCTTACATTGAGGAGAACTAGCTGGACCAGCTGTGGGCTACTCTATGTTGAATAAAACAGCTATTTTCAGACTGTCCCTGGCCTTGACTTACTTTTTTCATAAAGCAACCATTTTGACCTGAGCTATTCCATTCGGAGTATGAGTGCCCAAACAGAATGACTGCATCTTGTTTGTACATCTTGTTTGCCATCTGCCAGCACTCCACAGAAAAAAGCTGAAAAAGTACTCCAATAAAGTTGCATCTGTAAATATATCTCAGAAACACCAGACACTCATTGCAGCATGTTTAACCCTGCCTTTACCTTTCTGTAACCTATCTATTCCTTACTGTGTAGGATAGTATGTGTGGTCTGGGAGTTAATGTCAGTAACCAGGGTTGGAAGGAAATGACCTGTACTGCCAATGAATCATGGCTGGTAAATGGACTCAGAAGTGCTTGGGAAATTAAAGCCAATCAAATAGGTATGGCTTGTGGATTTACTTTTATTCAACAAATTCTGGTGTTATGGAAGGGTACAGTACGTGTATAGATGTTTCAGGCACAGTTCGTTTTGGCAGACATGTAGTAGTTTATGGAATTGGAGGTGATGAACTATAAGGCTAAAATAAAGTTATGTCATGGTGGCTTATGCTTGTACTCCTACTCGGGAGGCTAAGATTGGGAGGATCATGATTGAAGGCCAACTGAAGTAAAAATTTCCACATCCTCCTCTCAACAAATTGTTGGGTGTGGTGATTTGTACCTGTCATCACAGCCATGACAGGAAGCCTATAATAAGCAGATCACAGTCATGGCAGATTACTAGACAGGAAGCAAACGCTTATTTCAAAATAGCAAGGGAAAAAAGGCTGGAGGCATGGCTCACTGGTAAAGCATCTGCCTATCCAGGACTACTAAAAATAAAATAAAATAAAATAAACTCATCTAGTCACACAATGCCAGCCTGATCAAAATACTACTGAGTCAACTCTTCAGTGTTTTGGGGGGAGTATGCAGTTGGACTTACATAACAATGCATACACTCTGGTGCATGAGAGAAAATAAACAGATTTTCAGCTTTACACAATGCAATGTGAAAAACAACTTCATTTCCAAATGCAGCAGAGGCCCAGTGAGTAAGGGAAGAAAACATCAGAGTTCCTTCTGACATCACAGCAAGTGATTCTGGAAAACTATTTCTAAGTTTGCTTTTGTGCAATCAGTGAAGCTTTACCCCAGGAGCCCCGCTGACTCTCAATGAGAATGATTCCCTATCATTTGAGGACAAATTTGATATCATGCATACTTCAGCTGATGGTGGCCTGGGGTATTTTTCACTCAGGTCTACCTGAGAGCTCTCTGACTACTAACATTATACTGCATGTGTTCTTCAGCATGATCGATAACCAGCATTTCACATTTCATCTCTTGGGAGATGAACCCAGCCATCTTTCATCAGTGAAATGGAGGAAGAACCATGGAATTGCAGTCCTTTCTCCTGATTGTGTGGGTGCACAGAAATGGGAGAGAAAAGACCCTTTCTCTCTTCTTCCCCAGCCCATTGCTTGCGTTCACTTATTTGAGCCAAGCAGCTCTTTCCTATAGCCAGGAATCCCCAGCAATTGGTGTTTGGCTTTATATCTGCTCATTTCTGAGAAAAGTCCTCTTTATCCACCAAAAGTTGCCTCCTACCAAACAGAAGTTGTTCTCACTGAGTACAGTGGCTCATCCATGTAATCCCAGCTACTCAGGATGTAGATGTAGAAGGATCACAGTTTGATACCAGGCTTGGGAAAGTTAGGACAAGACCCTATCTGAAAGCCAGACTGGGGTGGGGGTGGGGAGACATACATAATCCCTGCTGCTCTATGGGAAGTGTAGGTAGGAGGAACTCAGTTCAGACAGTATCTGAAGGGGGGAAAAGCTAAAAAAAAAAAAAAAGAAGAAGAAGAAGAAGTAAAGAGTGACTCAAGTAGTAGAGCACTTGCCTAGCAAGGGCAAGGTCCTAAGTTCAAACTCCACTTCTGCTATAAAGGATTGATTAGGGTCCTTACACAATGTATTCACCTAAAATATTTCCACAGCTCTGCCCTCTAAAGTTTATGTAGGCTTTAAAGGGTTTTTCTAATTTCTTTCAGCTATGATTAAATGTGAAACATCGATGTCCTAGCTTGGAGAACATTAGGGAAAAAAATAAGCTCTGGGTTCGTGAGGAGACTTAGATAAAAGAGGCCTTGGAGGATTGGGGGGTGGGGGCGCCAGGCTTCTCTGTCCAAGAATAGTACAACAGCAAGAAGATATAAGGTCACAGGGTGAGGGTTGGGGAGAAAGAAGGTAAGGATGGAAACTTTACTACCAAAATTTCAAACACTGAAATGGTTCCACCAATCATATTCCAAATATGATATGTCATTATAATGGCCACAAATGCCATGCTGTGTTACAAGGATATAAACTTCAGATTTGTGAGAGAATCTGTTGGGTGGGACAGGGACATTGAACTTGGCAGTGGACACTCAGCTACCTGATCTCATGGTCATTCTGTAGGGTCTCTGCAATGGTTGGGAAAAACCCAGCACTGCCAAGATTGTCTGCTGGGTGCTGGTGGCTCAGACTTGTAATCCTAGCCTCGGGAGGCTGATATCTGAAGATCATGGTTCAAAGCCAGCCAAGGTAGGAAAGTCCATGAGACTCTTATCTCCAACTAAGCACCTAAAAACCAGAAGTGATGTTACGGCTCAAAGTGGTAGAATGATAGCATTGAGCAAAAAACCCTCAGGAACAGAGCCCAGGCCCTGAGATCAAGCCCCACAACCAACAAGGGGAAAAAAAAAGATCAACTGCCCATCACTTGGTATCTGAGAATGGACTAGAGAAAGAGAATCCCAGGCAGAAGGCAGAAGCAGAGTCTTAAAATATGCATGCCTTGCTTGGGTGACCTGCGGAGATACAGTGACAGGAGGGAAGTGAAATGACATTTACTGAGAAGCAGCTCAAAAGCAAAGGACCCTGTCTGGTCTTGCTTCCATGTGCTCCTGGCTCCCGACACGGACCATGGCTGCACTATACACTAAAGCTAAGGACTGGCCCAGATCTCATTCTGTAATGGACATGAGGAAATGATTTGGGAAAGATTCCATGAGTGAGCACCTACTGTGAGTCAAGCATTACTTCAGAAAACTGGCTCTGTGTGTACGTAAGTGAGTGAGTGAGTGAGTGAGTGAGTGTGTGTGTGTGTGTGTGTGTGTGTGTGTGTGTGTGTGTGTGTGTGTGTGTGTGTGTGTGTACGCGGTTGAACTGGGGCTTGAACTCAGGTCTTCACATTTGCTAGGAATGCCTTATACAACTTAAGCCACACTCCTAGTCCATTTTGCTCTGGTTATTTTTCAGATCAAATCTTGCTTCTCACCCAAACTGTTTTGGAGTGTGATCCTCCTCTTTATGTGTCTTGCAATAGCTGGGATGAGAAGGTATGCATCTCCATGCCCATTTGTTTCCAGTGAGAGATGGTGGTCCTATGAACATTTTGCCTACTCTGGCCTGGAATCCCCTCCCTCCCAATATCAGCCTCCTATAACTGCAGTAACAGGCACAAACTACTCTGCTCTGCCATGAATTGAAATGGCATCTCCTGAACTTTTTTCTGGAGCTGACCTTGAACCATGGGCCTCCCAATCACTACCTCCCAAATAGCTAGGATTACAGGTGTGAACCACTGGCACCAGCCTATTGTCAAATATTTTATTGAGCAAGTTTCTATCATTTACTGGGCAGTGTAAAAGATCCAAAGAATTTAAACAACAAAAGAGATAGTCTCCGCCCTTGAGAAGTTTATGGTTTGGGGGATTAAATAAGCAATGGCAACACACTATCTAATAGGCATAAGCCTTACCTAGTGCAGGAAACATGGGAAAGAAACTTCCCAGTCTTTGGGGGACAGTGAAGATATTTAACCAAGGGGCCACCCTTGAAAAACAGAGATCATAGATGAGAAGAAAACTGGTCAAGGGAAAACAGTGGCTGTTTAGCCTTGTCTGAGAAAAACCTTCTGTGGGCAAAGAAGGTGGAAAAATGAATGGAGAAAATAAAGAAGCTGAGTGTGATGGTACATGCCTGTGAATTCCAGATACTTAGGAGGAAAAGAAAGCAGGATGGCTGTCTGAGGCCAGCCCAGTCAAAAGTGAAACACCCTATATGAAAAACAAACTAAAATCAAAAAGGGTTGTGGGCAAGTTTCAAGTGGTTGAGCGCCTGCCTAGCATTCAAATCCCAGTACCCCAAAATAAGAAGACTGGGAGGGAAGGGAAGGAAAGGGAAAGGAAGGGAAGGGTGTTTAAACTTAATCATGAATGGCTCTCTATCTCATTTGAGTCAGTTTCAACTGACTGTATAGAAAATTTGGAAAGAATAGCTTCATGGGTATGTGATCAGAACAATGCACAAAGTCTCTCACACTTAGAGGTTCCAGACATGGGCACTCCTTAACACTCTGTTGAAGAAGGTCTTAAAATTCTTAAGAATCTTTCCTTGGGAAACCTTGAGCTTGTATTTCACAAGGGAAACACAGGGAAAAGATGGAGCATAGCCCTGAGAATAAGGTGAGTACAATAGACAGGCACACATTTTCTAACAACTTCATTCGCTATAGAATTCATGATGTCTCATCAGCACCCAATTCTTGTGGATCAGTTATGTGTGGGAGCTGAGCATGACCCAAAGCAAGCACTGGGTAAGCATATTATAAAAGGTCTCTCATTCAGACTTGATAGAACATGTGCATATCAAGAAGTAAAATAAGCTAGGCATGGTGAGGATGCCGGTCAGCCCAGCTACTTAGAATGGAAAGAGGCATTTTGGTTGGGACTTTGAGGCCAATCCATGAAAAATTAGCAAGCCTTATCTCAAAAAAAAAAGAAAAGAAAGTAAAACAAAACAAAAGATCCTTTGTATAACTATTTAAAGATAATTAAAAAATAAATTTAAAATAAAATGAAATACAATCATAAAATGGCTGGATGTGGGGTGGAGGAGGGGTTAGGGCAGAGCTCAAGTGGTAGAGTGCTTGCCTAGCATGAGCCAGGCCCTAGGTTAAATCTTCAGTACCACAAAAAAAGTCAAATAAGACAGTCAGGTTTTGTGCCGGGTTTCTAGAATCCTATTCTAGAAATACAATTCTAATCCCTTGAAAGAGAATGTTTACATAATGCAAATGGCAGAACTACCATGATTCCGTATCTAAGCTAAGGGCATTTCATTTAAAACTGGCGATAGAAAGATGAACAGTGAAAGTCATGCTGATAGTTTGCACTTTGAATTTTCCTTCACTTAGAACAGTGAGTAGTAAATCAAAACACCATGACAAGTTGAGAAAAGCAAAGGTACAGAAAAGTGCTCTTGTTCAGTGTTATCTAATGGCTTCTTTCCCCAGCTTTCTGAACTCTTTGTACCAGACCCCCTCAAACTATGTAGCTGCTTTGATAGGGAGCTCTTAAAAATCTTGAACCGAGAAGAAACAACGTAACTAGAGTATCATTTCAGAAAAACAACAACAACAAAACTGTGGTGAAGTATAAAAGAATAGAGAAGGTTGGTCAAGGCCAAGGGACCAGGCTTCTGGGGCTGAATGAACTTAATCACAAAACCGAGTTGGTTTGTTTTGTTGTTGTTTTATAACCTCCTTGGGACTTTTGCTGGGATGTAAACTTGAGTTTCCATCTGAACTCATAAAACAAGACAAAGTTCAGGATAGAGGTTTGTGGAGAAGAAGGAGAGAAAAGGTAGCTGTGTCAGAGGGCAGGGCACCAGGGCTTGGTAACTCACTGCCAATAGTAGAGACCAATAAGAGGTTAGGGGGAGAGCCTGACTCCCAGGTTTCTGGCTTCAGCCCCTGGGCAATACTGCTTTCCACTGAGAGGTGGAGCAGGAGGAGAAGGGTTTGGCATAAGGAGGTAGAAAGGATGGGTTGATTGGGAATGAGGCATAAGGCAGCCTTATCACATTGTTTCAGTCTGTACAGCTAAGCTAGCATCCCCATCCCCCTTCCTCTGGTAACAGCCCCACCTGCCCTGGCCTCAGCGGTGGAGCTCTGATGACCTAGGCTTGGGTGTCCATATGGCACCTGGTGGTGTGGATACACAGCAGTACCAGCAGCAACTGGTGGTCCAAGTCATGGACAGCTGTGGCCAAGCCAGGATAGTAGGCAGAGACGACAACTTTCCAGTTTTCTTCTCTTGCCTGGAAATGATGCTGGTGGCACCAGCAGAGCTGATTGTAGACACTCTGAGACTCAGAGTGAAGTGAATGAAGCCAGTTGGGAGACAAGTGTTTGGATGAGAGGCAGAATGAATGTAGGAGGCTTTCTTTGCACCAGGCAGTTCCCAGTTTCCCTTGTAGCCCCTCTTGGTTTGACAAGGCAAGAATCAAGGTCCTATTTTTCCAAATGTTTGTTTTCTTTAAGCTGGTAAGTCCCATTTTTATCACTTGCAACTTAATTCAAGTTAATAGTGTACCCTAGGCCTCATCATACCCATCTCACAGAGAGAGGAACTGAGGCTCAGGGGAGTTATATATGTAAGGTCCGCTCCTGGATGGCCAGCAGACTCCACCCTCCTCGCAGCAAAGTCTCCACCCAGTACCTGCGTTACCTAGGCAACTGGGACACCTGGAAGAGGTCACATCTGCATCCTCTGAGGTCACATCTGAATTTGATGTAGCCACACCTTTCTCCGCCCATACCCTAGATAAGGCCTAGCCCAGGCCCAGAGGGCTCTCTTGCTGCTCTTTTCTAACTCTCTCTGCTTTCTCTCTACTCTAGCTCTTTCCTCTCTTTCCCAGCTCTCTCTCATTCCCAGGCCTTTCCCAGCCATGTGGAGTGCCAACCTTGCCTGGTCCCAGCAGGTCTACTGAATAAACCTACCCCTTACCTGAATACCATGTGAGTGCTGCTGTTCTTACTCGGCTACCTCTCTCTCTGCTCTTGTCTAGCTCTTCTCAAGCTTTTTCTCTCTCTCTTTCCTCTCTCTTTCCCAGCTCTCTCTCTTTCCTAGGCCTTTCCCAGCCACGTGGAGTGCCAACCTTGCCTGGTCCCAGCAGGTCTACTGAATAAACCTACCCCTTACCTGAATACCACGTGTGTGCTGGTGCTGTTCTTACTCGGCCACCTCTTTTTAAAAACCTAACAATATACCTTGTCCAAAGCCTCATGGATAGCAAGGTCCAAGTCAGGTCTAACGCCAAGACCAACAATTTCCTACCATACTTTCTCCTAATGCACCCATCCACCTTCGTACTCTATAAATTCTGGGCTTTCAGATTGAGGAATTCTCATGCTACAACTCTTTGATTCTCTC